>NC_062281.1:136137748-136440779 GCF_902655055.1 Lutra lutra
ATAAAAGCCATTATGCATTTTTATGGCAATTTTACCTTATTTCTGAACTTCTGAGGTAAAAAATAAAGCTGTACATTTCTTTGTCTTTTTACACTGTTTTTGCTATGTCCCAAAGATTTTGAATTGTGTTCCTATTTTTATTCATCTCCAGGTATTTTGGGTTTTTTTTTATTCCCTCTTTGATTTCTTCATTGACCCACTGGTTGTTTAGTAGCATGTTGTTTATCCCTCACATGTTTGTGTTTTTTCCAGTTTTTTGTTTTTTTCTTGTAATTGATTTCTGGTTTCATAACTTGTGGTCACAAAGGATACTTGGTATGATTTCAATCTTTTAAAACTCACTAAGACTTGTTTTGTGATCAGCGTATTGTCTATCCTGGAGAATGTTCCATGTGCACTTAAAAAAAATGTGTATTCTGCTGTTTTGGATGGAATGTTCTGTATATATCTGTTAAGTCAGTCTGGCCCAATGTGTCATTCAAAGCCACTGCTTCCTTATTGATTTCCCATCTAGATAATCTATCTATTAATGTAAGTGGGCTGTTTGAGTCCCCTACTATTAATGTATTACTGTCAATTTCTTCCTTTATGTCTGTTAATAGTTGCTTATACATTGAGGTACTCTCAAGGTGAGTGCATAGATATTTACAAATGTTACACCCTTTTGTTGGATTAATCAGTTTGTCATGTAATACTAAAACCCTTCTTTTTCTCTTATTATAGTCTTTGTTTTAAAGTCTATTTTTCTGATATAAGTATGGCTACCCCAGCTTTTTTGTTGCTTGTTTTTTATCGAATATCTTTTTCTAGCCATTCATTTTCAGTCTGTGTCTTTAGTTCTAATGTGAGTCTCCTGTAGGTGATATATAGAGGAGTCTTTTTTTTTTTCTTTTCTTTTCTTTTTTTTGATCCATTCAGCAACTCCTTGTCTCTTCATTGGAGCATTTAGACCATTTACATTTAAAGTAATTATTGATAGGTATGTGTTTATTGCCATCTTGTTAATTGTTTCCTGATTGTTTTGGTAATTCTTTTCTGTTCCTTTCTTCTTCTTTTGTTCTCTTCTCTTGTGACTTGATGACTTTCTTTAGTATTTTTCTTGGATTCCTTTTGCTTTATTTTTTGTGTATCTAAGTTTTTGGTTTGTGATTACCACTAGGTTCATATACAATATCCAATGAAGACAATGGCCTACCTCAATTCACTGGCAATAATAGGCAAGTAAGAGGGGCGCCTGGGTGGCTCAGTGGGTTAAGCCGCTGCCTTCGGCTCAGGTCATGATCTCAGAGTCCTGGGATCGAGCCCCGCATCGGGCTCTCTGCTCGGCAGGGAGCCTGCTTCCTCCTCTCTCTCTGCCTGCCTCTCTGCCTACTTGTGATCTCTCTGTCAAATAAATAAATAAAATCTTTAAAAAAAAATAGGCAAGTAAGATAAAGATTCAGATGCAAGCCCACACAAAGCATCCATATTCAACCACAAATTAAATGTCATGATATACCAATCACACATCTACCTTCTTGATGTAATGTCTGCTATACTAGCATTAAATTTTTGTTTATATTCATATTGTTGATCATTAAGACAACTTGTTAGAAAATGTATTTGTCCTGATATGGTTTTGTATCTATATACTGTATAAAAATGAAAAAGTAATTTTTGTATGTCAATATAGATAAAAAAATTAAAGGACATAACACATTTTCATAATAATCTTTAAAAGCAAAGTCACAGACAGTCCAAATCTAGTTGCTTTCTTAGAACTTATTAGTTAACAATTATTTATATATATATATTTTTGAATTTACTATATATCAGACCTATTTCTGAAAGTTTGGAATGTAGTTACTCAATAAATAATCTCAACAATTCCATAAATATAGTATTATTACTGTTTCCACTTTACAGACAAGGAACTGAAGCATATAAAGTTTACATACCTTGTTCAGAGTCATGCAGCTAATAAGTGACAGTGATAACATTCTAACCAGTCTGATTCCATACTTTATCCTGTATTCTATTTAGGAAGATCAAATTTTTATAGGGAAAATATCCATGTTTGAAAGAAAGGATATTGCTGAAATGTAAAATGTCTATCTATCTGGGTGCTTGGATGCCTCAGTTGGTTAAGTGTTTGACTCTTGATTTCAGCTCAGGTGTGATCTCAGGGTCATTAGGGGAGCCCCAGAAGAAAAAGACCATTGTCTTTCGCAGCAGGGAGTCTGCTTGAGATTCTCTCCCTCTTCCTCTGCCCCTACCTCCTTGCTCTCTCTCTTTAAAATAAGTAAATCTTAAAAAAATAAATAAAAAATAATACTTCAACTATCTATATATAAAACGACATATATAGATATAGTAATACATAAACACACACACCCACCTAAAAGTATATATGGTGGTTGCTATAGTTCCAATACCCACTTTAATTTTAGTCTTTAAGAAGCCCAAATCACTTTTTATAATGGTATTTTTCTAGATGTCTACTAGATCTATATCTGTGCTTATAGGCTTTGAAGGACCATGTCCTAAGTTTTAAGACATTAAATGTACTATGGAAAAGAGAATGAGATTAAAAAGGAGGTAGTTGCCTGTGAAGCACTTTGGATCCTTGTAACCAGAATATGGTAGAAGACAGTTTTTCTCTGGGAAAGGGAGACCTACTGCTTGCAGAACATTCTGTGGACAAGGGAGATGGTGTTGAAGGGTATTGTCAATGTATTCCTCTCATTTGTAAATTGATTTAAAAAAAAAATTCCAGTGTGGTTAACTTACAGTGTTATATTAGTTTCAAGTGTAAAAATAGTGATTCAACAAATTGTACATTACTTAGTGTTTATCATCATGAGTGCACTATTAATCCCCTTCATCTATTTTACACATCTCCCCACATATCTCCCCTCTGGTGACCTTCAGTTTCATCTCTATAGTTAAGAATATGTTCTTTGGTTTGTCTCTATTTTTCTTTGTTCATTTATTTTGTTTCTTAACTTCCACATATGAGTGAAATCATACAGAATTTGTCTTTCTTTGACTTATTTCACTAAACATTATACACTTTACATGCACCCATATCGTTGCAAATGGGAGATTTTGTTCTTATTTATGGCTCAGTAATATTCTGTTGTATGTATATACTACATCTTCTTTATCCATTCACCTGTTGACGGACACGTGGGTGGCATCCATATTTTGGCTCTTGTAAATAATGCTTCAGTAAACATAGGGGCACATATATTTTTTCAAATTAGTGTTTTCATTCTCTTTGGGTTAGTTACCTAGGAATGGAATTACTGGATCAAATGGCAATTTTATTTCTAATTTTCTAAGGAACCTCCATTCTGTTTTTCACAGTGGCTGTACCAGTTACATTTCCAGCAATAATGCACATCCTTTTTCTCAACATCCTCACCAATACCTACTTTTCTTGTGCTGATGATTTTAGCCATTCTGAGAGTTGTGAAGTGATATCTCATTGTAATATTGATTTACATTTTCCTGGTGGTAAATGATGATGAGCATGTTTTCATGTGTCTTTTGGCCATTTATTTATCTTCCTTATAAAAACGTCTGTCATTCCTTCTGTCATTCCTCCATTTTTAACTGGATTATTTGCTTTTTGGTTGTTGAGTTTAGTAAATTATATATTTTATATATAATATATATATATATTTATTATATATTTTACATATATATGTAAAATATATATTTATTTATATATTTTACATACTATCAGATATATATAACTATCAGATATATATATATATATTATTTATATATTTTACATACTAACTATCAGATATGTCATTTGCAAGTATTTTCTCCCATTCTATAGGTTGTCTTTTAGTTTTATTGATTGTTTCGTTAACTGTGCAGAAGTTTTTTATCTTGATGTATTCCCAATAGTTTATTTTTGCTTTTGTTTCCCTTGCCTCAGCAGACATAATCCAGAAAAATATTGGTAGGGCCAATGTCAAATAAATTACTGCCTATACTTTTGTCTAGGATTTTTATTGTTTTAGTTCTCAAATTTAGGTCTTTAATCCACTTTCAGTTTATTTTTGCATATGGCATTAAGGAATTGATCCACTTTCATTCTTTTGCATGTAGCTGTCTAATTTTCGCAATACCATTTGTTGAAGAGACTGTCTTTTTCCCATTGCATATTCTTGCTTCCTTTGTCAGTGATTAATTGGCCATAATCATGGGTTTATTTCAGGGCTTTCTATTCTGTTCCATTGATGTATGTCTGTTTTTCAGCCAGTACCATACAATTTTGATTACTACAGCTTTGTAGTACATCTTGAAATATGGGGTTGTGATATTTTCAGTTTTGTTATTTTTCAAGATTACTTTGACTACTCAGTGTCTTTTGTGGTTCCATACAAACATTTTTGTGTGTTCTACATTGTTCTACATAGCTCTAGATTGTTTGTTCTAGTTCTATGAAAACTGTTGGTATTTTGATAGAAATTGCATTAGAATAGTAGATTGTTATGGGTAGTAGAGACATTTTAACAATACTCATTCTTTTAATCCATGAGTATGAAATATCTTTCCATTTGTGTCATCTTTAATTTTTTTCATCAGTATTTGCAGTTTTCAGAGTACAGGTTTTTATATCCTTGGTTAAGTTTATTTCTGGGTATTGTATTCTTCTTGGTACAATTGTAAATGGGATTCTTTTCTTACTTCTCTTTCTGTTACTGCATTATTAGTATGCAGAAAAGCAAGGGATTTCTGCTTATTGATTTTGTATTATGTAATCTTAATAAATTCATTTATCAGTTTTAATTGATTTTTGGTATAGTCTTTAGGGTTTTCAGTATATATAGTATCATGTCATCTGCAAATAGTGAAAACTTTTACTTCTTCTTACCCATTTGGGTGCATTTTACTCCTGTTTCTTGTTTGATTGGATAGGATTTCCAGCACTATGTTGAGTAAAATTGATGAGGGTAGACATCTTTGTCTTGTTCCTAATCTTAAGGGAAAAGCTTTCTGTTTCTCACCACTGAGTATGATGTTAGCCCTGGATTTTTCATATATAGCCTTTTAATGTTGGGGTATATTTCCTTTAAACCTACTTTGTTGAGGTTTTTATTTTTATTTTTTCCATCATGAGTGGATATTGTACTTTGTCAAATGCTTTTTCTATATCTATTGAAATTATACTGTTTTTATCATTTCTATTATTTATCATGTAGATTGACTTGAGAATGTGGAACCACCCTTACATCCCAGGAATTCATCCCACTTGATCACAGTAAATGGTTTTTTAATGTATTGTTGGGATCACATTGCTAATATGTTGTTGAGGAATTTTCCATCTGTGTTCATGAGAAATATTGATCTCTAGTTCTCTTTTTTAGTGGTGTATTTCTGGTTTTGGTGTCAGGGTAATGTTGATCTCATAGAATGAATTTGGAAGTTTTCCTTCCTCTTTTATCTTTTGGGAATACTTTGAGAAGCATAGATATTCTTTTTTAAATGTTTGGTAGAATTCACCTATGAAGTCATATGGTCCTGGACTTTCATTTGTTGGGAATTTTTTCTATTACTGATTCAATTTCTATTCTGGTAGTCATTCTGCTCAAATTTCCTTTTACTTCATGGTTCAGTTTTGGGAAATTATATGTTTCTAGAAATTTACCTGTTTCTTCATTGAAAGCATAAATGAAAGAGGTAACAAATGACACCACAGAAATACAAAGGATTATAAGAGAATATTATGAAAAATCACATCATTAATAGGTTGCCCAATTAATGGCATGTAATTTTTCATAATATTCTCTTATAATCCTTTGTATTTCTGTGGTGTCATTTGTTACCTCTTTCATTTATGATTTCAATTATTTGAGTCCTTTCTCTCTCTTTTCTCTGTCTCTCTTTTAATGAATCTGACTAAAATTTTATCAATTTTTAAAGAAACTTTTCAAAGATCTTTTAAAAGAACCATCTCCTGATATCAGAGAGATCATATGATAGTTGTCTTTCTCCAATTGACTTATTTCACTCAGCATAATACCCTGTAGTTCCATCCACGTCATCGCAAATGGCAAGATTTCATTTCTTTTGATGGCTGCATAGTATTCCAGTGTGTGTGTGTGTGTGTGTGTGTGTGTGTGTGTGTGTGTGTACCACATCTTCTTTATCCATTCATCTGTCGATGGACATCTAGGTTCTTTCCATAGTTTGGCTATTGTGGACATTACTGCTATGATGCAATGTGAGGGGTTTGGGGGGTAGGAAAAGAATAAATGAAACAAGATGGGATTGGGAGGGAGACAAACCATAAGAGTCTCTTAATCTAACCCTGGGGCTAATTATACATTATATGTTTATAAAAAAAAAATTAAAAATAAATAAATAAATAAAAGAACCATGTCCTGGTTCCATTGATCACTTCTAATTTTCTTTTTAGTTTCTATTTTAATTATTTATGTCCTAATCTTTATGATTTTCTTCCTTCCACTGTTTTTAGGTTTTTGTTTGTTCTTTTTCTAATTCCTTTAGATATAAGGATAGGTTGGTTATTTGAGATTTTGCTTACATCTTGAGGTAGGCCTATATTACTGAAAATTTCCCTCTTAGGATTACCTTCGCTACATCCCAAAGATTTGGAAACATTGTGTTTTCATTTTCATTTCTCTCCACATATATATATTTTTTAATTTTCTCTTTGATTTCTTGGTTGACTGATTTATTGTCTAGTAGCATGTTATTTAATCTCCATGTATCTGTGTTCTTTCCAGATTTGTTGTTGTTGCTGCTGTTGTTGATTTCTAGTTTCATAGTGTTGTGCTCAGAAAGGACATATGATATGCCTTAGGTTTTTTTTTGGGGGGGGGCATTTATTTAGACTTATTTTGTGGCCTAATAGGTGATCTATTCTGTAGAATATACCATGTGTCTTTGAAAAGGATATATTTAAGGAAAGAAAGAAAGAAAGAAAGAAAGAAAGAAAGGAAGAAAGAAAGAAATAAGAAATAGAAAAGAATGTGTTTTCTGCTGTTTTAAGCCAGAATGTTCTGAGTATATCTGTTAGATCCATCTGGTTCTATGTATAATTCAAAGTCACATTTTCTTTGTTGGTTTTCTAGATAATCTATCAGTTGATGTAAGTAGGGTGTTAAAGTCCCCTTTTGTTTTTGTAGTACTATTGATTATTTCCTTTATGTTTGTTATTGGCTGCTTTATGTATTTGGGTGCTCCCTTTTTGGTTTCCCAATTATTTACAATTATTATATCTTCTTATTGGGTTGTTCCTTTTATGATTATATAATGTTCTTCTTTGGATTGTTTCCTTTATGATTATATAGTGTCCTTCTTTGTTTCTTATTAGAGTCTTTCTTTTAAAGTCTATTTCATCTGATATAAGTATCTTCATCTTCATCTTCAATCTTCATCTGTATTTAGGTTTGAAATGAGTCTCTAGTGGGCAGCATATAGATGGGTCTTGCTTTCTAATCTATCTGCCACCCATATCTTTTTTTCTTTAAGATTTTATTTATTTATCTGAGAGAGGGACAGAGACAGAGAGAGATGAGTGGGGGGAGGGTGGGAGAAGCTGACTCCCCACTCAGCAGAGAGCCTGATGTCGGACTCAATCCCAGGATCCTGATATCATGACCTGAGCCAAAGGCAGACACTTAACCAACTGAGCCATCAAGGAACCCCACCCTATGTCTTTTGACTGATGTGTTTAGTCCATTTACATTCCAAATAATTATTAATAAGTAAGTACTTATTGCCATTTTATTACTTGTTTTATGGTTGTTTCTATAGTTCTTCCTGTTCCTTTCTTCTAGTGCTCTCTTCTTTCATGGTTTGCTGGCTTTTTATAGTGATATACCTGGATTCCTCTCTCTTTATTTTTTATATATATTACTAGTTTTTGTTGTTACTATTAGGTTTGTATATAGCATCTTATCCATATCACAATCTATACTAAGTTAAAGATCCCTTAAGTTTGAACCCATTCTTTATTCCTCCCCTCAATATTTTAGATACATGGCATCATACTTACATCCTTTTATTTTGTGAATCCCTTGGCTTAATTTTATTGTTTTTGTGTTTCCTACTTTTTTAACTCCCACTTATGTTCTTTTCTTTTGACTCAAAGAGGCCCCTTTAAGATTTCTTGTTGGGCTAGCTTAGTGGTATTTATTCCTTTAATTTTTATTTGTCTGGTAGACTCTTTATCTCTCTTTCTATCTGATTGATACCCTTGCTATTTGAGTATCCTTACTGGTAGTTTTTCGTTTGTTAGTTAGTTTGTTTTGCTTTTTCTTTTAGCACTTTGAAGGTATAAAGCCAATCCCTTCTGGTCTGCAAGATTTCTGCTGAAAAAAATCAGCTGATAGCCTTATAGGGTTTCCCTTGGATATAACTGTTTTCTCTTCTCTTGCTGCTTTTAAAATTCTCTCTTTACTGTTACATTTTGCCATTTCAATTAGCATCTCTCTTGATTTGGACTTCCTTAGGTTGATTTTGTTAGGGACTCTCTGTGCATTCTGGATCTGAATTTCTGTTTTCCCTCCTTAGACTTAGGGAGCTTTTAGCTATTATTTCTTCAAATATATTTTCTGCCCTGTTTTCTCTTTCTTCTCCTTCTGTGATCCCTACATATGACTGTATTACACTTAGTGGTATCATTGGCTTCTCTCAGTCTATTTATACTTTTATTATTTTTTTCAGTCTCCTGTTTAGCTCAGTTGCTTTCTATTACTCTGTCCTCCAAGTCACCATTCTCTTATGCCTCCACTAGTCTACCATTTATTCCATCCATTGTATTTTTTAATTTTAGTTATTAAGTCTTCATCTCTTTTTGGTTCTTTGTTGTCTCTCCTTGTTGAGGTCTCACTGTAGTCTTCCACTCTTTTCTCAAGTCCAGTGACTGCCTTTATGACAATTACTTTAAATTATCCATTAAACATATTACTTATTTCTGTTTTATTTAGTTCTCTTGCTTAATTTTGTCCTGGTCGTTATTTGGGACATATTCCCCTGTCTCCTCATTTTGTCTAACTCTCTGTGTCTATTTCTTTGTGTTGGAAAAGTCAGCTACATCTCCTGATCTTGAAAGTAGTGGTTAAATGAAGAAAAGGTCCAGCAGTATCCTGTAGGGCAATGTCCCCTGTTTCCAAGAACCTGGTGTTTCAGGGGTACTTCCTATATGTTGCATACACCCTACTGTTATGGATGAGTCATTTTTGCCTTCACTCATCTACAACAACTCTCTCTCCCAGTTGTTGTGGACAGTATTTTGTCCCTGTATTGTTAATGGGACAGTCTGAGACCACCTGGGGCTTGAATTGAGTCAGACCAGGTGTTTGCCAAAGATGTTGTAGCACAGAACTGCAAGATGCTTTTCCTGTGTTGATTCCTAAGAAGATTTTGTTGCTGGGTGGAGCCTGCAGTCTGACCAAATATCTGCCCCTGGCCCACTACTTTCGCCATAGTCTGACTGGTGTGTGTGTGTGGTTATCTTCTCCTCTCCCAGGGGCAGGAGTCCCTTTGCTGTGGTGCTGGTCTATGTTGGGGTTGCTTGCACACCACCAGGCTTGTGGAACTGCTTCGGTGGGTCTCAGGCCAAGAACATACTGGAATGGGCAGGTCTGCAGGAAAATCCATGTTTGCTCATGTCTGCCATGGGAGGGGACCTGGACTGGAGGCCTGGCTGGAGTGAGTGTATCTTCAGGAGAATGCTGTGGTGGGGCATGTTATTAACAAGTTAGGTAGCAAGAATTGTTGCTGTGCTGGTTTCTTCAGGTATCTTTGTGTCTAGGCTGGAGGATGGGGAAGGAAAATGGCACTCACCAACTCTTTTTTTTTTTTTTTTCTTGGAGTAGTCTCCCAAAGATCCCTGACCCTCCAGCACAAGCTATGAGATGAATAAGCAAATTTCCCTCCCCCATATACTCCAAGTGTTTTTCAAACTGCTGCTTCTATACTCATCTCTATTGGAGTGTTTATTGTCCTGTCTCTTTGAGGACGAAGACTCAGTTTACTATTGCCCCCAGGCTCTCCCCAAATCCATCCTGCTTATTTTTAAAGTTCCAGTAATTAAGCCTCATGATTGTAAGAACTCACAAAATAATACCCCTCTGGTTTTCAAAGTTAAGTGTTATGAGGATTTATCTTTCCTGTATGGAGTCCCCATGCCTGGGGTGCCGGGTGTGGGGATCTGCTCCTTTCCTTTATCTGCATAATGGTGTCTCTCCCTCCTGTAGGCCCATTTAGCTCCCAGCCACAGCTCTGCCCTTCCTGTCCTCTTCAATGTGGCCTCATCTCTGCATTTAGCTGTGTAGAGAATGTTCTGCAAATCTTTGAGTTATTTTCTGGGTTATTTAAACTGATGTGGGCATTATCTAATTGTATCTGTGGGATGGGGTGATCTTAGGGTCCTCCTACTCTGCTGTCTTCTTCAGAAGTCCTGGTAAGCTGATTTTTTTAAAAGGGATCATCTAAGTCTCTCTAGTATGGTATTGCTCACTGACTGTGTGTATTACCAACACTTCATTAATTAATAAGAAATAATTTGAAGATATTCTTGCTTTCTGCTCATGCTGTTTTGCTTTTCTTTTCTTTTTAGTAATTTACACAGCCTTTATTTGAGTTGCCTACAAGAATTTTATATCCATGTATTGCTCTTTTATTTAGCCTACTGAGAAAGACAAGTGGCTTTAATTTAGCTAATGTTAGTTTATTTAGCATGTGCAATATTTGTTTTCTAGATTCAGATATTTTTTGCTGTCAAGAAAAGATACTTTAATCTTTCATCCTGAGGCATGTCTATATGACACAAGACAACAGCAGTATATCAATTTCATTAAAGATTGGTTAATTTAGGAAAGATAATATCTGCCATATAATTTAGACACATGTTGCTTTTTTCTACTTGATGGCAGTGGGCAGACCCTATAACTTTATAAATATAGACATATTTAGGAGAACATTCATTTATTCATATATAAAATAATAATTAGTAGTAACCTGAAAAGTATCAGATACTCTATTATGATGAGATATTGGTGGAAAAATACAATTTCTGCTCTTTAGGAGGCCCCAAGGTCATGGGAAGTAAAGGTAATGTTAACTGAGATCTGTTTAGAGAATATGTACATGGCAAAGTGCTGGAGACTTTACATGCATTATCTCATTCAGTTCTAAAATAATTATAGAATTTAGACATTATTATTATTTCTATTTTATAAATGAGTAAAACAAATTTATGAAACTGACATTAATTTTATAAGTGCAAACTATTTAGCTTATTTATAAAACTTATCTACAAAGGTGGCTGCCATCAATCTTCCCTATACTCACATGTAACTCCCTGAATAACAGATGATATCTCCTCCTCCAACTCCTTGAATCTGGTCTGACTTTGACTGCTGTGCCAGTTTTAAGTCGAGCCTCTAAGAGCCCTGGCAATTTTTGCTATCTTCTTCTGGGGAACCCTGTTTGGTGTGCTTATATGGTGTTTCCATGTAAGAAGTCCAAACCACTCTCCTAGAGATAGAGGTTGTAGAAAACATAAGTGAACTGACTCAAACAGAAAGAGATCAGCTTGGACCTCTACTCAGTAAAGCTTTCAGTTGATTTCAGTCTCTCCCAGCCATTATCCAATGTGAATTTCAGGACATCCCAAATAAGAACCATTGCACTGACAAGTCATTTTTATAAACTGTGAGAGAGAGAAATTATTTTAAGTCACTAAGTTTTGAATTGGTGTGATGAAGCACACATTATAAGCACACTCTCCTCTCAAGTGTTCTAAACCAGAGTACTTCCAAGTAATTATAATGTTGCACACTATCATTAAAGGTTTTGCATGTCTCCACTATATCATTTTGTTATAAACAATATTTACATTTTACACATTTGATGAATTTATTTACTTAAGTTATTCACATTTCCTATTTTTTTTAATTTATTTTATTATTACTTTTTTTTAGAGAGAGAGTGTGTGAGTAGATCAGGGGAGGGGCATAAAGGAGGAGAGGGAGATAGAATCTTCAGCAGGATCCATGCCCAGCACAGAGCCCAACATGAGGCTCCGTCTCACAATCCTGAGATCATGACCTGAGCCAAAAATCAAGAGACAGACACTTGACCAACTGAGCTGCTCAGGGACCTCTTACATTTCCTATTGTATTATTTATAATTAGAAACTACATTCTTCACAAGAAAAAAAATATAAAAATGAATTAAAAATAATTAAAAGCACAATTTCTAATATTTCATCCCTCAACCTAAGTTTTGCATCCTAAACACATTCTTAGATATGGGAACCATGGTTTAGAAATCATTACTTGATTGTTACTTAATATGTATAGTTCAATTCTGCTAAGCAATAGTAAAACAAGATGATTTTAATGATTAAAAAAAAAACATAGTGTATAATGATGATATACAGTGAAAATTGCTTTAATGTGCCTGAGGATTCAGAGAACTTCTATATAATATGTATGTATGTATAATATCTCCAAAATTACAGTGGATGGCAGCATTAAATGAGAGCAGAAAACCAAAAATACCTGGTTTATATAATCATAGGTCTTAGAACATTGTGCTATGAATCAGGTCACTGATTCAAATTTGAATGCAAATTCAAACTCCTATGGAACCAATTATAAATTTAAGAAAGGAATTACTTCCTGATTAGTAATTATAAGATAAACCATAGGCATGGCCAATAGTATACTATAAAAAAATATGTGTGCGATATTCATATTCTTCATGTACTGAAAAAATAATGTTTTAAGTTTCATAAAATAGATGTAAATCTTTAGCTAACATTGTATTTCAGATTGAGGGCTTCATTATATTTTATGATCAATGTACAGACTCTAAAACACTATTATCAAACATTTGATTTGAAACTATTTGGCTGGCTATCATAAAGTTTATCTAAAGGTTCAAGTGATTCTAACATCATTTCTTATAAAATTTAGAAGAGCATTGGATAGATTGTTTTATTTGTTTAGAAGCTAAGGCTGCTGATATCTTTCCATTAGGAAAATCATAAAGATAATTTTAAAAAAAGCTCCTCATTTTTTTTTCTATCTCTGTAAATCCTATTTACAGATCCTATTAAGGGTTCCTGCAGCAGAAAATCCTTTGGCTTCTTAGAAGCAGATAGGAGAGAGTAAAAGGAAGTGACCCTCCATGTATTTTTTAAAAAACTGTTTCATAAATAAACAGTACCTTATCAATTAGCATAGAGGTACTTCTTGAACAATTTTTTATACTCGGCAACATGGGAATTTTTGTGCTCCTTTTTCCTTAAATTTAAGGAAAAGAGGGGTGCCTGGGTGGCTTAGTTGGTTGAGTGTTGGACTATTGATTTCAGCTCGAGTCATGATCTCAGGGTCTTAAGATCAAGCGCCGCATCAGATGGGGCTCTGCACTCAGTGGGGAGTCTGCTTGAGATTTTCTTTCTCCTTCTGCCTTCCCTCCAACTCATGTGCGCTCTCGCTCTCTCTCGCTCTCAAAATAAATAAATAAATATTTTCAAAAGTCTTATGGAAAAGACCAAAGAAAAGATAGAGAATAAGAGACATGGTTTCACAAATACCATTCGCCAAAAATCCACAGCTAGACTTTCTAATGATCACTTAGGTATTTAAATGCTGCAATAGAGGTGTCTGAGTAGATACACTTAGATGCTAAATGACTATATCAAAATCAATATATCCAAAAATTCCTGTGGCGCATCTTCCCTTAAACTTGCTCCCTTCATAGCTGTCCTCCACTTTAGCTGGTGACCATTCCACTCTCCCAGTTGCTCTGGCCAAAACACCAAGGTTCACCAAGACTACCTTTTATCCAATTCATCACTAGTTTGTACCTTTAAAATACAGGAAGTTGCTTCAAAATAACCCAGGAATTATAAAGGAGGCAGGAAGTTGATGGAGTATGGGTAAATAAGTTTGTCCGAGTTGGTAATTGAAGTGAGTGATAGAATCCTTTCTATGTTTTACTGTCTTTGAAATATTTTCATAATGCAAGTATATATAGAAATATATGCATACATCTGTTTTAGAGAGATTGAGACAGATATAGAGACAGGGAGAGAGAGAGAATGTTCAATCTAATCTAGGTCATAAACAGTATTTTGGAGGATAATTGCAACACCCCTCTATGTGCACTCCTTAACCCTTAGAATTTATTGTGAATGAAGCAATCAGAGTAATACTTATAAAACATAACTTTCTGCTGAAAACCCTGCAATTGTCCCTCATGTAACTCAAAGGGAATGTCAAGGTCTTTATCACATTTTTCCTCTTGTTCTCACACATTCCTCTTTTCTTTCTTTACCATCCTTCAGCCATCTGGCCTTGTTCTTCTTTAATCACACCAGATTCCTAAGAGCTTCTGACTGACTCCTCTTTGCACCAGGAAATCTTTGCCTGTTCAATCATCATGGCTTTCTCTCTCACTTTCTTCAATGAAGACAACTCTGATCACTATATTACACCTCTACTTCTGGCACCCCTTTACTCTATTATGCATTTTCTTTGTGCCAAAGCAAATATCAAATTGAAAAAAAACTATAGGTAATATAATGCATCAAAATATCATATATTTGTTCTTTTCCTCTCATCTATAGTATTATCTCTATGAGAAGGATTTTTTTTTTTTTTTAATAATTTCTCTACCCTAAGTACCTTGAAGATGTCTGGCTTATAGAGCACACAAGACTATATTTATCAAATGAAGAACTGAGTGAATGATTCATGGAAAAAGTCTTGATGATTTAAAGTGTTCCTCTAGGCTGATAGGGTACTGGTTATTTTTGAAATGGCTGTATTTTAAACAATACATGGAGGGTCACTTCCTTTTACTCTCTCCTATCTGCTTCTAGGAAGCCAATAGCTGTTCTGCTGCAGGAACCCTTAATAGGATCACCAAGGAAAATATTGATGATTTACAGAGATGGAAAAAAAAATGAGGAGCTTTTTAAAAATTATCTTTATGATTTTCCTAATGTCTGATAATAAATTTAACAATCTTGTAGTGAATTATAAAATGTCAAAGAAAGACCCATAGATTTGGCTCTAGTTGAATAGGAACTCCAAACTGAGGTCAGATGTCTATTATTTTATTGAAAATAAATGGATTTAATAGACTGTTATTAATGTGGGCTCTGGAATCAGTGAGGTGTGTATCTGAATTTCAGCTCTGCCACTTTCTAGTAGTATGATCTTGAATGAGTTATTTCAGTTTTCAGACTTCTCTTACTTCTAAGATGGGAATACAAATACTAAGCTTTCAGGGTTGTTGTGAGGATTAAATATGTTATGAATACTAATATGAATCACAAAACACTTTTCACAGTGTAATTGCTCAATATATATTAGCTATTATTACAACATAAGTAAAAACGGACTTCTAATAACTCTACTAGTACCTCATCATTCCGAACTGTAGAGAATAGTAACTTATACTAGGTGAGATAATGAAGCACCAGGTGTCTTTGTTCAAATACATATAACGTAACAACATTAGACAGCCCAGATATTAAATCACAAACAAAGGAGACACAAATGAAGATCATTTCCTTTGTACATGCACAAGCACTTCTTTTGCCTTTCCAAAGCCTAAGAATGCGAGACAACTTTAGAGATTTCTGGAAAAAATGGCAAGAATTAGGCCCAATCACACACTGATCACAACCTTCTAGGAAACACATTGTAGGGAATGGTCTCTCTTGCTCAGGGGCTGAACTAAATGAACTTGTAATTGTATAGTCCTTTCCTTCCATAAGTTTTCTGAATACAAATGAAGCCTTCAGGTGGCATTTCCATAATAGGTAACTGCAGCAGTCTTATCATGAACTAAGCTTTTTTTTTTTAATATTTTATTTATTTGGCATAGAGAGATTACAAGTAGGCAGAAAGACAATCAGAGAGAGAAAGGGGGAAGCAGGCTCCCTGCTGAGCAGAGAACCTGATGCGGGGCTCGATCCTAGGACCCTGAGATCATGACCTGAACCAAAGGGAGAGGCTTAACCCACTGAGCCACCCAGGTGCCCTTTTTTTTTTTTTTTCCATAGTTATCATTCAGAAATTCCATCAATGCATTACATAGATAGATAGATGACAGATAGATGATAGATAGATATGTATACTACCAGATTTTATAATTTAAAACAACTTTTGTCTAATTTCACTTTAAAACTGTTCTGAAACCCTAAAAGTGAGTTTGTTTCATTTTCTCTTGTTGGATACTGTAGAATGGGTAGATATAAATATATATACATACATATTTATATCAAATAAGTACATAATAATAAATATATTATGTACTTATTTAACACAGAGAGAGAGCACAAGCAAGGGGAGTGGTAGAGGCAAAGGGAGAGGCAGGCTCCCTGCTGAGCAGGGAACCTGACCTGGGACTTGATCCCAGGACCCCAGGATCATGACCTGAGCCAAAGGTAGATGTTTAATGATTGAGTTACCCAGGTGTATGTGTATATATGCATATATACATATATGCATATATATATATTTAAATGAAGAATGCCTTGTAATTTTTAATTTCACATGTAGAAAACTAATTTTGTGTCCAAAGTTAGTACTGCTATTAGATAGAAGTCATAAACATATTCTTAGTGAAGTATAGACCATGTGTTCTAAATACTTGATCTACCTCAACTCTAAATATGTTATGGGTATTTTTATATATATTTTGATTTATTCTCTACAATACTTTATTAAAGAGTTCCATGATTTGCACTCAGAAGTTATATAGCCAAGGGGCTATTACAGAATGTAATACAAAGAATTGGTCTGAGGTCCATGTTGAAGGCCATAAAAAGGTTCTTGCTTTAGGGAAAACATGTGTATAGATATATGTATATATATCTACTAAATTTAGTTAAAGAGAAAAGTCAAAAAATTTTGTTCTGTTAAATTCTCCAATTTAAGAGGAAAATACTAGAAAACCAAGCTACCATGTTAATTATTTGCATTTCAAAAACAATGTTCTCTTTGCCCTTTTGAACTACAGTGTCACTTCTTGTTAACATTTGTCCATTCACTGCATTGACAGCCAATGAAGTCCCATTACTTAAGGCTAGGATAATCTGACACTGCTGTACAGGAGTCTGGGTCTGAGTGACTGACATAGCAATGAAGGAGTGGTTGGGTTTTTATGTGCAGTCATGTTTCCCAGTGGCATGCAGGTGCTACGTGTGCTGCAGCAGGTGGTGGTGTACAGTAGCAGTGGTGGTGACATTGGAACCTTGCCTATATTGTTCCTGCTGACTCACCTCCAGATAATAATCAGAATAAAAGTAAGCAAGCACAATAAATTTACATAAGAATAAATGTTAGAAGCATAGCATTAAACAATAAAAAGCCAATGTGAGTGTGTGATGGGAATGTGACCTTTTTTTTTCTTTTAGAAGATTTATTTATTTGAGAGAGAGAATAGGTATAGGTGGGGGCAGAGGGAGACAGAGAGAGAGAAGCTCAAGTGGACTCCCCACTGAATATAGAGCCTGACAATGAGCTGTTCTCATGGCACTGATATCATGATCTGAGTTAAAATCAGAATTTGATGCTTAACAAACTGTACCCAGACACCCCCTGGTTGGAATGTGATTTAGATTGAGTGGTCAAAAAGTGATTATCTGAGAAGAGGTCCTTTGATGTGAGAGCTGAATGACAAGATGATGCAAGCCATGAGAATAATTTATGGTCAGATGGATCAAATGGAGGCTATGACCAGTGCAAGGAGTCTAAGAAGGAAATGAGGTAAGTGTGAACTAAAGCAGGAAAATGCATAGCAAGAATGAGAAAGAGTGACATGAGGGAAAGTTTATTTGTTGTGTAGTATGAGGACAATTATTGAATAACAGCTATCACCAGAATTGGTCCCAAAGAAAAGAAAAAATTCTCTATCTCGTAAAATATCCAGCAATCTTCTTGGATAGTTAAGGTGAGAAGTTGAGAGCACATTTCTGAGGAAGGCAAAAAAGAAACAGCTAAGTATCTCTGCCAAAGATATAAACATGGATTTAAAGGAAAAAGTGAAGAAAAGCAAAGAGTAGGAGGTGAGAACCAAGATTCAGTTTAGATTGTTGAAGTCCAAGTTGATGGAAATAAATCCGGGGTCTTATTGAAAAATTTAGGTATTTAATCTTTAATTTTCAACTTTTCATTATTTGCCTCCATGGAATGATTACATCTTACCTTCCACGGAAGTTCTATTACAGCTGCCTGTGTTGAATGCTATTTAATGGGGTGTGCAAAGGGATATAAGGAAAAGAGCTACAAGGGTACAAAACGGAGACTAAGAATTTCACAGAAGCTGGGAATGGAAGTGACGTAAAGAAATTTTGAGAACTCACAGAAATCTTAGTTCCAACAACCTTGCAAAGTGAAAATATTCTTTGCTAGTACACCATCTTCTTCTTCATCTCCACAAAATATTTTTTGTGTGGTATAAATAATGTGAATTAAATTTTGTAAAAGCAGACCTTCCCTACACATCCATTGGTGATGATTGCTGTTTGTCATAGTTTGCATAGGGCAATAAGAAAAAGAACCCCTTCTAAATCAAATTGAGGATCCAAAAAAATGCACTTAAAGTAATGATCTTGGAGAGAGACTGAAGGCCCATGAAGTCACATGAGCTTCAAAATTACTGAGAACTCTTTGTTTACATACCTTTGCATTCATTGACTGTTAAAGATAAAATCAGCTCTATGGTTACAGAAAATAATACCATTGCAGTGCATTGTGCTCTAGATAAACAATAAAAATACAGAGTCCAGACTTGACTGGTGTTTTTTGTTTTTGCTTTTGTCTTTTGTTTGTTTTATAAAAATGAACATATTGTTTCCTAGTTTTTAAATCAATTTGCTTCTTCTCAGGTGGAGGGAGCAGATAAAAAAACTCCACATTATTTTGAAGGTGACATCTGCAACTGCAGGTTTCAATTCTTCCATTGTCAGAGTCACTTTAATCATTCATATTTGCAGCTGTCTGAAAGAATGCTTCACTCGCATCTTTTTCCTTGGGGCAGAGAGATGGGACTGGCTATTCATTTAGTCCACTTAGAAAAAACCCAACCCATGTATTCTGAGACACTGAGCCTATCCTTTTGGAGTTGCAGCTGCTTTCTAGCACCAGGCTTTTTATCCTTCAGAGAAGGAAAATGAAATGGCTCTATTTATTGCTTAGCAAAATATGTATCTTCTTGAATTTGCTGCAATTAGATTTCTAAAATTGAATGCATTGAACTTCTAGTGCTCTAGGGTTAAGAAATAATAAGGCATGTGCTTGATTACTGGAAAGGCTTGTTCTTGTCCATATCTCATAATTTTTAAATTTATTCAAGAGTCATCATGCTATTTTCATCAATTTCTATCTCCCTTTGGTATTCTGGGCACTATAAGGACAGCACAGTGGTCTTGAAAGAATTTACTATGCTCCTTGGGAGCTGGCTATATTTTCCTGATTTCTCTGTTTTTACCATGGAAAATGTTGTGGATAGAACCATCTAATAAATATAATGGTAATGTTGAAATACATAAACACAAAAGGATCATATAGATATTGTAGATGGATTTTTGACTTAATAGAGGGAATAGGTATAAAACTGATTGTAGAGTTATCATGAGGTCAGAGTTGTTAGATAAAGCATAATCCTATCTGCATGTATAGCAGGGGAATCTATAACAGGCTTCCTTTCAGATCACTGACTTCAAGAACTCTATGTGACAAAGTATTTTACTTTATTTCATGCGTCCTTGAAATCCTTGGGATAGAAGATCAAAAATATACAAATAGAAATAACATAAAAGGGGCTTAAAGCCATTTTCTTGGGTGTGGGTAGCATGAGAGCACCCTTCCATTGATTCCTGGAAAATGGTGGCTTACAATTTACTAGAGAATTGTGACTATTCCATTGTAATCCTATATTCCTTAACTATCAATTCACTTATTTGTTCATTCATATGAAATATTTATTACTGGCAGAACATCTAAGAAAGACAGCAGATATTACCAAAAGAAGCAATCACTATTAGAAAAAGCACCATATCAATGTCATCAAGAATCTAAAATAGATTACTTTTTTTCAGAGGCAACATTACAGGTGACTTAAACTATAATGTTAAAAGAATTAGATATTAAAAAGGTCAATTAATTATAATTACTAAATGCTATTCTAACTAGTATACTGAACGGTCTAAACTCAATAAAGACATAAACATGAAATGAATTGTTTTGATTTTCACCAGTTATTGCTTTCAGCCATGCTATCTCAAGCCAGCCTTTCCAGGCCATTAATGACACCTCAGGCAGATACCATTGCCTTACAGATTTTTCAGTTCAGACTTCTTTTCTCTGGTTGGAAACATGAATCTTCTATCCAAATTAGCAGCTCCTCATCCTATTTTCCAGTCTTTCCAGGATTCAGCTTGAAGGACTTGATTTAGTAAGCTAGTAAGGAAGGCCTCCGTGAAAAGTTTCAGGGCTTTGAGCAAGGGTGAACTTGCTGTGCAAAATACTTGAGACTTTGTTCCCTTGTAGACCATTGAAACTTAATAATTGGAGCTTCATCACCTCTCTTTAGTTATAATGGGAAGTGAGCTGTGACTTTATTTTTTCTTTCCTTCCTCTATATTCTTTTACTTGCTTTGGGATTTGCTTAATTGAAACTGTTTTTGTCCTCATTTGATTCCACTGCTTCTCTGGCTAACATCCCCCAGCCCTCACAATGCAGGCATCCAAGTTCCATGGGGTGCATCTAGGAGCTCTTCAGAATGAATTTCAAAGGTCTCTTCATTGGATAGGTCTCTCAATGTGTTAATGCAATCTCTGAGATCCCATCCTGGGCAATCCATCTGACATCTTCGAGGATCGTCATTTGCCGGGGTGTAGTTATTAACAGAATGGCTAAAGTCTGACAACTTTGCATGGTGTCTATCAGTTTGTGTGAAAATCCTGTATCCATGTTATGTCAAACTGTGGGAATACAGGCTGCTCCACTGAGGGCTCCTTCTGTTAGCCTCCATATTGCCTCCAGTTCTCTTCTACCATTATTTATATAAACACAAAAAGTAGATTGGAGAAGATTCCACATGATCACACTTCTATTCAGGGTTTGAGATACTAATCCTGCCACAGTGCAGTCAACAAATCTCTATAAGGAACTCTTTTGGAGATCCCTTGACTAGCCTTGGTACTCCTCAGTAGACTGAAAACTAATGGCTCTGAAAATTTCCCCATCTCAGTTTTTCATCTGCCTAGATAACCTAGGAATTAGTAGGGGCCTGGGATGATGGTTGAGATAACACAGCCTCACAAGGCTCAAAGAGTTATCGCCCAAGCTTTCCATCCAAATAGCCATTTCTAGAACAGCAGAAAAACTGCCACATCCTTTGGATCAAGGGTTTCAAGAAATATTTTTTTATTACTTCTATAATTAAGGAAAGAATATAACATAAATAAGAACCTATATAGCTTCGTGTAGAGGTAGTACAAAGGGTTAATCACATGGATACTGTGTCAGAAATTTCTGCTGCAAAAATTCCTTTACATCCACAAACTGGTCTTCCTAAAATCTAGACCCAATATATATCCACTCTCCCAGAAGCTTCCCAAAATTTAGATTATAGGAGGGTACAGACATTCTGATGACATATGGATTACAGAAGAGAGATGATAAGAAGATTCAAAAGGCCAAGTCCAGATAAACAACAAAGGATTCCCTTTAGTGGACATCAAAGTTAAACATGAGGAGATTCATAAGTAATAAAATTCATAACCAGTAGGTTGCAAAATTCACCTTGGAAAAAGGCAGCACAGCATCTTTATTTCTACCACTATTTCTTTATTTACAGAATGTTTAGTGAGCACTTGCTTTGTGTCATGCAGAGACACAAAATTTAGTTTGGAATATATCTTCTCTGCCTTCATTGGACAATCATAAATTACATAAATAGTTGTACTGTAAGTTTTTAAGTGCTATGATAAATGTTTCAATGAATTTCACATTATAAAATTCCTGTAAAAAATAAAGGGCTTGAAGATCAGGGCAGAAATATGGAGGCATTTGTGACTTTGAGGAAGGGAACAATATGACAATGTTTATGTCCTGTTATTTAAAAGTAGAATAGAAATATGGAGAATAGATAAGATGAGGTTTAAAGTTGGAAAAGGATAAAAGAATTGGAAGGTTATCAGGAAGGTCTG
Organism: Lutra lutra; assembly: GCF_902655055.1. NCBI lineage: Eukaryota > Metazoa > Chordata > Mammalia > Carnivora > Mustelidae > Lutra > Lutra lutra. The sequence continues at coordinate 136,159,966 of NC_062281.1, forward strand.
TTTCTTAAACACTTCTGATACCCCAAGGTAGTAAGAAGTTCCTTACTAACATAGGGTTTTGGAGATATCTACCTTAGTGAGATATGGTTTCTAAAATTAAAGAACCTACATTTTATTGTGTGGAAAATAATACGTGTGTGTATCCCTGCAAGGCACTTGTAGAAATTATAGATGTTAAATGAAATGACTGGCACTTCCTGGCTAGTTAACTGCATGGCCTGCAAGTTCTTGGTGTCATAGTGAGTAATGGGGACAATAGTTGTGGAGTACTTGTTTACCCATTTTCATTCACTCAACAATGAATTACATTTTCCCATCTGCTGTATGACAGAAATTGTGTACAATAATACAATATAGTAAATTATCACTAAAAATCCAATACAGTATCAAATATAAATTAATATAAATTAAAATGCCCTAATTTAGGGTTTAAATATTGCCTCACTCTATTGCCCTGAGCAAGCAAACCACTTAACCTCAACCTTGGTTTCCTCAATCTGGGAGTTAACAAGTATTTGCCTACCTCATAAGAGTGTGAGGATTAATTAGTTAATGTTTATAAAGTGCTTTAAAGAGGAAAGGAGCTGAATAAGTAGTGCTATTAATAGGACAGCTACTTAATTTGATTTTAGTGTTTGAGAACAGTGCAAGTCTAATTCAGCAGTTGCCACACAGCCGTGGTTGCTATGCCTTTAGAAGGAATTTATTTATACTACATTCTCGGTTTTTGAAAGAATAGTGTCTTATAAAGCAACTACTATAATACTAAAATAATATGTCAACCATTCTCTTCAGAATAGTTGCTAACTATTAGCACTGCTATTAACATGGACCTAGAGTAAGGTAACTTAAGCCCAGAGAGCCTTCATCAGACAAATATTGCATGGAGGATGGAAAGAAGGGTACAGAGCTTCTACATAAAATGATTGCCAGCATTTATTCAGCTCATACTGTTTTGCAAGCACAGTTCTAACTGCCTTATGTGGATTATCTCATTTAATCCATTTTACCTGTGGGATATTGAAGTTCAGAAAAGTTAAGGAACCTGACCCAAAATTCATAGCTATTGATTAATAGAGATAGGATTTAATCAAAATCTGACATCTTTGTAGTTAAGAATTGAGATTTATTGTCTCCTTACAATGAACATGGAAATTTAAAGAACTGTCATGTTTCCAAATCCCTCATCACAGAATCCTGTGGGTCCCACCTGTGGTGTCACTTCATGTCCACATTTACTAGGCAAGCTCCTACATGTATGACTCTTTTCTCCATCTTTAAACATTGACCTCGTCTTTGTCTCTTAAGGTAATTATAAGCAGATTAAAGAGACTCATTTACATTGATGATGTCAGAATTAATTTACCAGTCAGGATCATAGGAAAGGATCCATACAATATAGCCAGACCATTAATATTTCTGTACCGTCTCCTACTTGCTACCAGTCTGCTTCCTGTGCTATATCTTGGGTTAATGTGTAGTTTTAAGAACTCAATTTTCACTAACTTTAAGACCCTTCCAATCTGCCTAAGCACTTTAATTCAATATTCTTACTCTAGGGTAGTCCTTCATTCATTGTTCAGCACCCCTACTTCATCTAAAGTCTTTACTTCCTAATATCCTAAACCTATAGTTTCTCGTATATTAAAGGTAACCAATGCATATTTTCAGAACCGAACAAATTCTGTCTGGGAAATTTGGCAACAATTTACAACTGCTACCCTAGATGAGTTACTTTTGTGGATTCATCTAAGAACTTCAAAGTATCTTTCCCTTAGTCATGCAAAGGGACTTATCAAGAAGTGTTCAAGGATCCTTACTAATCCATGCTTATGTGATCACTGTATTAGGTGATCACTTATGGTCACTGTGTTAGATGAAAGTAATATTCATGTAATTTGTAACAAAGTAGTGTTTGGGATCCTGCAGAGTGAATTTCAGAAACCTCCACCTTTGTGACCTATAAGATTGATATCTTGGCCACTGCAGAAACAAAAATATTATTCTGAATATGTATACCAGATTTTTTTTTCAGATTATAGACTGAAGTGATGATTTATTAGAAATATGCATAGGATATCTATATAACATATATCATTAAACTAGATTATATTTACTACCTTCTAGTTTTAAAATTCTGTGATTATCATGTTTTTCTATGGTGATGGGAATTTTAACATCATACACATTCTTGGATTACTTAGTGGGCTAGGGTTATTGCATTACACGTCATGCCATCATTTAGATTTGCTGCAAAACATTGATGTGGTACTTATTTATTCCTCATTAACAACTTGTTGTGTGCAAATGGTATGTAAACTGGGGTGTTGAAACCTTAGATCTAGAGCATGTTCATATTTTACAGTTGAGGAAACCAATGGCTACAGAATTTAAAACACTCATTTAGAGTTTTATAGTTAGGACAATAGTGAATCACAATCAGCGACAAAGTCATTTGCCATCTTAACTACACAAACCATTTCCATCAGCCTTTATTCTTTATTATACCACCATCCTCTTCATAAAATAGCTCACATGATTTATATGCAGATTTGCCATATAACATTACAGGATGCTAGAACTGAAAGGGAACCTAAGGGTACTTTAACTTGTATATAAGAAAACTGAGAATGAAATTTACACAAAGATACAAAGCTGCTGCTGTGATATGCTTACTTGAGCCCTACTCTGAGCCCAGTGATCTTTCACTACACCATCAAAGTAGTATTCTAGAGGAGAAAACTGAATGTTGAAATAAAATATGATTTTATTGATACTATAACATATGACCGGTGTCTCACTTTGTCCTAAAAGAGTATGGTTTTTTTTTATGAATTGTTGATCATGTTGCCTCAGTTGATTATGTGGTAACGAGACAATTATAAAATGGGAAACCAGAAAGTATCTCAGAGTAGGACATGCTATGCCTTTGCATACATCTACGTAGAGAAACCCGATGAGTAAACTAACATGCAACAAATATAGGCCAGAGGACTTAAACCTAAAATCTACCTTTTTTCATCCTCACTGTTGAATATTTCTGGTAAGGGAAGCAGTACAATCTCATCTTTAAATTATACACATTTCATTAAAAGGCTAATAATCACAGACATGCTTTAAATAATAAATTAGACATGCATTTTAGAGGAAAAATACATGGGCTTTTTTCCACTCATTTCCATAGAGGTAGTCATTAAAAATTCCAACACCAAACATTATGGTTGATATTGTAATTTCTTGATTTTGTAGTTCTCTTGAGAGCTGGATAATGAATCTTTCGCATGTTCTATATGTAAACCTCCTTTTTCGAATATCAATATACATTATTCTTTTCCATTATTATTACCCTGAATTATGGGGACATTTGTCTTGTAGACTTTGTTTCCCATGTCCATTTTAATGAAAGTCTGTCAGTGAACTGGGAATCAAGGGTTTCTGCCTATCAGCTCGCTGTCAAAGAGAAAATGCTAGAGGAGATGCAAAAGCACTGGGAGCAGAATTTTGGCTAGGGTCACTTAGCTTTGTGTGTTGCAAGCAGCTTACCACACACCCTATACTTTCCTTTGTGAATGTGCTCACTTAGAGTATTTCACCTTCAAATTTGCTTCTCCTTTTCTGAAGATTTACATTTAAGCACCTTTCCTCCTCCTTTTGTTTTGTAGGAATCACTCTGTGAATGATGAAATGACTGATAAAAGCTTCACTGCTGATTCTCTTAGTCCTGCTGTGAACATTTCTCTTTTGCTCCCTTCTTTGACCCTGTTATACTCTTCTTTTAAAAGTATTTGTCATTTCTAATCATCAAATCATAACTGGGATAATATTATGCAAAATTTACATTGGTTGGAATAATATAACTCCAGGTGGCTACCAATTCAGGAAGATTATCAGAATGCTGGCTTTATCTACAGATTATCATTATGATTTATTGGTGCTTATATAAAAGTTGAAAAACATGCTGGAAAGCTGAAAGATGGCTTTCATATATACAATTTATATCAAACAAGAAGGTAAGGTGCTTACCATGTGATGTTTATGTTTTTATTTTTCCTAGCTTCTGTTGGAGGCCATCCCTGGAAAAGTTCTTTTTTTTTTTTAAGGATTTTACTTATTTATTTGAGAGAGAGAGCAAGCACAAGAGGAAAAGGGAGGAGCAGGGTTCCTGCTGAGCAGGTAGCCCTACACTGTGTTCTATCCTAAGACCCTGGGACCATGGGAGACACTTAACTGACTGAGACAACCAGGCACCCCCACCTGGATAAGTTCTTAATGCTTGTCTTTAGGCGTGAGAGGAGGAAAGGGAAAGATTATACCTTCTGTTATTGATGCTGACTCAACATCAAGTATCAGGGAGGAAAAGAGAGAGAGAGAGAGAGGCAAACCTTAAAACAAACTGAGAGTTGTTGTAAGAGACTTGGGTGGGGGTTGGACTAAATGGGTGATGGGGATTAAAGAGATGAGCACTGGGTGTTGTATGTAGGTAGGAATCACTAAATTCTACACTTGAAACTCATTTTACATTATATGTTAAGTAACTGAAATTTAAATAAAAACTTTGAACTAAAAAAAAATAGATCAGGAATCAAGAGGTTTAAATAAATTATGTACCAGTTCAACAACTGATAACGTTTTCAGTGGCCAGCGCTATCCAATAACGAGAAAGATAAAATAAAATGCTAAGTACAGGATAGAAGAAAAGAAAAGCTATGTCAAGATGGGTGCTCTGGGTCATTGTCTTGATCTTAAGGAGGAAGATTAAGCCAAAATAAATCCAAAATGGAAGCATTTTCAAATGAAAAGCCCTGCCTCATTAGTCAAATCAGACATCTAAATTGAGAAAGGATAAATCCTGTCACATTTTGGACTTGTTAAATGTCTGGAAGTATTTTCAAATGAAAGATCTCTAAAATTCAATGCAACAAAATGTCAGTCACTTTTATCCTTAATTTTAAAATATCTGAGTAATGTAGACATAAAATTTATTCATATGCTTTCAGATTATTTTAGAGTCATCTGATTAAAACTTTGTTTTTTTGGGACATTTTCAAGAAGACAGCTTTAAAAGGTTTCACATTCAATTAAATAAACTTGGTGAATTTAGCTGTTCTATTTTGAAAAGTTACTATGCAAGGCTACATTGGTCATCATGCATCCAACTATTTCTTTTCCCTTTTTTCTTATAAATATTTATTTGAAGATACCAATGACACATGATGCAAACATGTTAACATGTTACTAAGTCAAATGAAGGGTGTTATAGGACATGATTTTTTGAAATGACAAAGATTAAACAACCTAGAGAATGATATTGAGCTTGCTAAAATATCAAATATCTTACTTCTAATAATCTCCCTGATACAGTATAATTTGGGATGTACTTACTGGTTTTATGAATATAATAAATATGTAATAAGATAGACATGCATAAAATAAATATGTAATAAGATAGACATTGAGCACATACTATATGTTAACAGCATTCTTCAACACATCCTTCAACATATTATAAGCCAATTGTATTTGTTTATTGAATGAAGCTTTGTAATCCCTTTGTTCTTCTGATGTATTATGTTTTAATTTTTATAATGTTCAAAATAACTTTTAATTCTTGCAAGTAGGCTCTCTTGGGCCATAAACTAAAATCTGTATCTACTTTTAAATCTAGTTCCATTTTTCTTAGGGGTGGTGAACATTCGTCTAGAGTTCTGGCATTTTGTTTTCATTCTATCTTAGTGTCTATGATTGTTTTTTATCTATTCATGAATTTTTTTTATATGAGTGGAAAATTGGTAGTGCTTTAATAAGAACTGCTGGCTAAAAGGTTGTATTATCATTGTTGGAATATCCTCCTGGGACTTACTTGGACACATGTAAGAGCATGAAGATTAAGAGGCAATGTTGGAGAATGGCACATGGTTTAGTATGATTAGAACAACTGGTTTATACTCTAGAGAGAGCTTATTTTTTATTACAATATTGATTAATGCTTTTACATAGCAACATTCACTCAGTTGAGCAGTAACATTTGCACAGTTAAAATATTGAGTTACGTAGTAAAAGGTAATTGAATTATGGACTGAAACCCATCCATCATTGCCTCATCAGCCTGTTTATCACCTGATCACAGAGGTAACTCTTGTTTTTGATATCCTGAATATTCTTCCAAAGTTTATAAAACATATATACAAGAAAATACTAAGATGTCTTTTTTTCTCTGATTTTTTTTTCTCTGCTTTTTTAAAACAAATAATTGTATACTATAACTTCTGTTGTACAACTAGGTTTTCTACTTAGAAATTTTTGCATATTATATGTAGGCCTTTCTTCTTCATTTACTTTAGCGCAATTTATTTAACCCAGTCCCTGTTAATGTCCATTTAAAAAAATATCAATATGGGGTATCTGGTAGCTCAGTCAGGTAAGTGCCCTACTCTTGCTTTGGATTTTGGCTCAGGTCATAATTTCAGGGCCATGAGATCAAACCCAGCTTGGGGCTCCATGCTCAGCAGGGACTCTGCTTGAGATTCCCTTTCTCCCTCTCTCTCTGCCCCCACACTCTAAATCAATCAATCAATCAATCTTTAAGAAAATAAAACAAATAAAAGATACCAATAGTTTTCTATTAGAGATAGTCCTTTAATACTAGAATGTCTGAAATATATATTCCTAAAGGTGAAATTGATGACACAAAGGGCATACAGATTTATAATTTGATAGATCTTGGTCAACTTTCCTCTATAATGATTGTACTAACATATGTTCTTAACAGTATTTACTATTTCTTTACACGCTTGTCAATAAATTGGTTACCAGTCAGGTCTTTACTAAAATCCCTATATATTTAGATTTTGTTGTTTACTTACTGGGCATCTTTTTGCATTTAAGAGTGATTTAAATTTCTTTTACAATGAATTATTTGTTCATATACTTTGCCTGTAATTTCTACTGGTTTGGTCATTTTCATATTCATTTATAGACACAAATATGAAGGACATTACTCATTTTTTCTACACTACTAATTGTTGATTTTTTTTCCATTTTGTTATTTGTCTGTTGAGTTAATTTATCATAGCACTTGCCCTCTTGTTAGAGTTTAGATTTTGTGGTACAATTTATCAATTTTTTCCTTTGTGGCTCTTGGAATTTGTGTCATAGTTTAAAACATTTCTTCCATAGAGGTTATGAAATAATATTTCTAAATTTTCTTCTAGTTTCTATGGTTTTTGTTCCATATTTATATCTTTGAATCTTTCAAAAGTATCATGTTATGAGTTGTAAAGTATGGATACAATTTTATTTTTCTAACATAGCTATGGCACTCTACCAATATCATTTATTGGGCTATAATACCATTAGATTCTCTGTGATATGAGATATTATCTTTTGTTTATTTACTCAATTCATTCAACAAGTCGTTATCAAATGCTGAGTGTGTGTCACCATTGCTCTGGGGACTGGTAATTCAGCAGGGTATAAAACAAGCCAAACTCTGCCCTTGGAAAACTTGTATTCGAATAGATGGGGCAGACTGCAACACTGGAAAGTAACATACTATGAATACTGTTATATGTTAAGAAGAAAATAAGCCAAAGAATGAGGATAGATTTCTTTTCTTTTTCTTTCTTTCTTTCTTTCTTTCTTTCTTTCTTTTTTTCTTTCAAGGATAGGTTTCTGAGGGAAAAGTGCTGCTGGTATTTCAGGTAGGGCAAAATGCATCATGGAAAAGTAGTATTTGAGGAAGTAACATGTAGGAGTAAGAAATAAGGCTTTGAAGTAGAAGGAACAAGAGAACTTCAGGAGGGAGAAAAAGCATTCCCTTTAAAATAAGGAGTCTTACATGACTGAAGCAGAATAAGCAAGGGGAGAATAGCAGGAAATAAGGTCAGACACTTGATTAGGTACCAGGTTGAGAAAGCTCTGTGGGGGAATCTTACACTTTACTCTGAGTGAGATGGGAAGTTGGGGAGCAGTCTGAGCAGTGAGCAAAGTGAGATGTTCTTTTACTTACACTTTAGAAAGATCACACTGGTTGCTGAATGGAGAATAGATTATGATAAAACAAAGGCAAAGCAGGAGACAATTCCAGAAACTATTGCAACAATCTGGGTGAAAAATGATTTGGGACAGAGTTGTAGTTAGCTCTGAACGCAGTGGTATGATGTGACATAGAGGATTCCAGCACTGAACTTAGTTTTTTATTGTCTGTGCTGCCCTCAAAACTTCTTATTATAAGGACTTCCACTTAAATTTTACTGTATGTTTGTTGACTTGATACAGAGGTTACAAAACTCCTGAGAGTTAAATGTGCTATCTCCAATACCCAAAGTGACTAATCAGGTATTGGAACTTCTGAGTGGTTTTTTATGGTTTGCCTATAATGTTCTTGGGCTATAGTTCAGCCAGCTCCCAAGGTCAACACTTGGGTGGTGACATCTTAGATTATGTCCTTCATCCACCAAAGTCCATCCACCTTTAGTCAGTTGTGTTTAGATGACATTCAATGTAATCTAAGCAGTGTTCCCAGCTGTAGCAAAAGTCATCTTGATATGGATTGTACATCCAGCAACAGTTCTCATTTGTATTAGAGTCTGTCTAATGTATTGATACCCTGTAATAAAGGTAAAGTGATTTTGTCTTTCTTTCAAGAGATATATGCAAAATAAAAGGCCAAGACTTGAGTCTAAGTGCCAGTAGTGGTAGCACATTTATTTACTGTTAGCATGTCAGATAAAAAAGAACAGGGCTGGTTTCTTGTCTAAGCATCTGTGGTCCCCAGAAAGACTCCGGAGTATCATTGGCTTCCATTAGCCAGCAAGGGAAACTAAATTTAAAAAGGACATTGGGGAATACAACTGCCTGAACTATCTACTCTCTGCACAAATCAAAAATTTTTTTTTTTTCTCCCAGTCTGAGTTACCATTTCAGTTGCACAATCTGAGTGAGATGCATACATTCTTGGCCATACATTCCGTTACTCATTGATTCCAAAGATAACTGTATCTAATCAACTTGTTTAGGTATGTAGTAGAATTCTAAGATGACCCCCAAACATTGGGGTTCCAGCACTTCTGTCAGTTTTTCAATCAAACTTTAATCTATGTAACTCTCAAGGGATTTTGAAAATGTAATTGAGGTGCCAAGTTAATTGACCTTAAAAAATAGGGAGATTGTCTGGGTGAGCTTCCCTAACCATATGAGCTTTTTTTTTTTAAAGATTTTAATTTATTTATTTGAGAGAGAATGTGCATGCATAAGAGAGTGAGCACAAGAGAGAGAGCATGAGAGAGAGAGAAGGCAGAAGGGAGGGAAGTGGTAGAGGGTGAAGCAGACTCCCCACTGAGCAGGGAGTCTGATGTGTGACTCCATCCCAGGATCCTGGAATCATGACCTGAGCCAAAGTCAGATGCTAAGTTACTCAGCCACCCAGGTGCACCACCATAGGAGTTTTTAAAAGCAGAGATTTTTTTTTTCCCCCCCTATCTGATGGTAAAGGAGGAAGTCAGGAGGAACCATGAAGATGAAGCATTTGAAGCAGGAACAGAATTCTAAATGAGGAAGATTATCTTTGCTCACTTGGAAGGTGGAGGAAAGTTGGGCCATGTGGAAAGGGATTGAGAAGGTCCTAGAAGAACTGAGAGCAGTCTTTGCCTGACAGTAGACTGTCAGAGAGAGAACAGGACTTTAGTTCTACACCTGTGAAGAACTGAATGAGCTTGCAGAAGCAAAGGAGCTTACAGCCTGAATGAGCTTAGATGAGGAGTCAGGAATCCAGATGAGAATGTGACTTGTCCATCACTTGATTTTGGTCTTAGGAGATGCTGAGTGGAGAACCCAGCCAGGCTATACCTGGGACTTCTGACTTACAGAACTTGGAGCTAAAAACAAAATAAAACAAAAACAAAAACAAAACAACATATATGTTGTTTCAAGCTTCTGTGTACTATTTTTTTGCAGCAATACAAAGCTAATATAGCACTCAGTTGCTCGAAGCATCCTTATCAAGATAAAAGAACAGGATGGCATAAGACTAGCAACTACAGTTCAGAAAGACAGAAAAAAAAATCCTCAAATACTAGGCATGTGTTCTCCAGTATCCAGCAAGTTCAAGAATGTTTGGTATGTTAACCTGAGAGAGGAGTGTAGGAACAGGTCTCAGACTAAACCTTGTCCCTGTTCTTCCCATCCTCTTAATGTTCTGAAGTCCAATATGAATTTTGGAATTGGCCCATCCATTTTATGGGTATAGGAGCAACCACTACATCTCAGCTACTTCCTGGTCTTCATAATTTTATCAGTTTTGCAGCCTTCAGAAATAACACATATGTTTTCGTATCTCCTCAAAGAATCTGGTCTCCTACAAGTGCCACTATCTGGGGTTTTCCTTTTGTGGCATATCCTTATGTCCTAGATAGTCTGTTAGGGGACTTTATTCTCTTATTGTCTCTAGGGACCCCAAATAGTTATCTCCAACACCTTGTTGTGTCCTGTGCTATTGGATTCCCAAGGCTGCTTAGTCCCTTTTTTTTTTTAATCTAACCCAGTGATGCTTCAGTAGCCACCCTAGAGGATGTCCACTCTTGGGTTACTGGACACCTATTCATTAGCCTTACTGGTGGCTCAGTGTTGTCCCTATGTGGAAAGCTTTCAAACGTTGGGGTGGTCCAGTTAAACTCTGTAATTCCATAAATATGAAACCCACATTGTGTGCAGACTCTCAGGCAGATATAACAAAGGTCGTATCAAGGAAAATAATATATGTAGGGAAATAAGAGAGCACATGATGTCCTAGAACTCCTATTATATACACCATAAATATTCTGTATGCACCATGGCCAACTTAGCCACCGAGAAGCATCTGTCTCTGCTAGCAGAGTCCCAAGACTGGGATCAGAAGCACCACATAACAAAAACAAGTCCCACATCTACACTGTGATTCATATTAATTGGTGAGTATAGGAGAAGCCAGGGGAACACCATTCTCATCATCCTCTTCTAAGTAAAAAGAAATACATCAAAAGATCTCTGCATCCAGGGGTATCATTAAAAAGAACACAAACCAAGGACTTAGAGTATGCATACAAGGGGCCTTGAGAGCTGCCTTGTCAGACAGGAATGATGACATCACATGAAGATGATGGTGCAGATGGACTCATTTCAGCTGTGCCTGCTCTCTGTTAAGCTATCCCAAAAACACAAGTGAGAAATGAGGCTCCAGGGTTATCCAGATTTGTCCTTCATCCCATAGATGCTCACATGTAGTGCAGTTATTCACATTATTTTCTAAATATTATGTACCTTATATTTCATTTCACTATTTCAAAAAAGAGACATTTAAGAGAGAATTTTAAATTTCTCATTGGTAGAAACTTTTTGTTTTGTAGTTTAATAATACCTAGTTTTATTCCATTTGATTTAGAGACTATGTTGTATGTATGCATACACACACTCACTATTTCTTTTTTGGAAGATTTTCTTTGATACCTCCTAAATGAAAAATTTTAGTAACCACTACTTTAACAATTGAAAAGAAGGGACATTCTTCATTTCAGGTTAAAGTAGATCTCTTTTACTTGATTTCTAAGCTGAAAATGATCTTTTAATGCCGGGTTTTATCAGATAATGTAACCAGCTAACTTAGTCTATCTTTCACCTTCTCTTCTCTTTTCTTCTCTTTCTCTTCTCTTCTCCATTTTTACTTAATTTATAATTTCTGCATTATTTCTACTTTATTAGAACATGTAATATTTTTATTCTATCACTCTGATGTATTTGTTTTACTCTTGAGTTCAGTAGTCAAATACAGTCTTTTGCCTTTCTGTTTCTTATTTTTGTTATTATATCTGTGTTTGATCCTTTTTTATTAATTATCATTGAATGAATTGGGTTTTTGTGGCAGGAAATTAGCTGGCAGAAAATTTATGGTGGGGTTTGGAAAGGGATGACAGGATGGGAAAGAGCCAGAGTAGCATTCCAGCCTTGTTGGCTCTTCTAACTCCAAGGTCCCTTCTGCTCTGCTGCCAGAGAAGCAGACTGCCTCTTGCAAATATGGTTTGTTTGTGTGGTTCTGAATCTACCTCCCCTGATTCACTGAACCAAAGTGAATTCAAGAAGACTTCTGAAGCCAGCCAGTTCAGCCAATTCCTAAAGTTGCAATGACAAGATTTAAAGGTACATTTTTGCTTTTCAAAAGCAAAAGATCACTTTTTCAAAAGTGATCCTCATCTTTGGGGACTCTGAACCCTAAAATTAAGTCTTTGTTACATCCAGATGTCCTGCATACATACATCTTAATTAATTTTTTGCCTATGTGAGCTGTACTAGAGTAAGAGAAGTTAGCTAGAATTAAAATCTTCCATTTCAATTGTGTTTCATCTACTTCTCTTTCAATTTTCTGTTTATAGACTTGCAAATGTTGCTATATTATATAAGTTCATATACATCACTAACTTCTAGGTCCTCTTTTTGAGTTGTAACTTTTAACATTTTAGGTTCTTTACTTTTTCTAATCAGTGCCCTTTTGCACTAATTTCCACCATGTCCAATATTAATAATTGTGCCCACATACTCTGTGTTGGTATATACATTTGCCTATCTGTTTATTTTCAGAACTTCTTAGTCATTTTGATTTTGAGATGACATTTACATTTTGCAAAACTATGTGTTTTTTTTTTAAGGTTTTGTTTGTTTATTTATTTATCTATCAGAGAGAGAGCACAAGCATGGGGAAAGGCAGGGAGAGGGAGAAGCTGGCTCCTTCCAGAGCAAGGAGCCCGATGTGGGACTCGATTCCAGGATCCTGGGATCATGACCTGAGCAGAAAGGCAGATACTTAATCTACTGAGCCACACAGATGCCCTGTGTGCTTTCTTTTGTGATATAGTCTGATGTGCTTTTTAAAACTTGAGCTAAATTCATTTATACTTATTGACTTGGCCGTCAGTATATCAATTGTATCCCTTACTTCGTGAAGTGTATCAGGGCTGTTACTCTAAAATCTGCTGCCCTTGCTACTTGTGAAACTTCTTTCAGGAGGTACCTGACCTTTGACCTGTTCCTCTCACTTTGCTCTTGCCCCATTGACAGCCTGTATAATGTATGGAGATTATACTTAACTCCTAGCTTAATTAAAATGGAGTTTCTGGTTTGTTTTGACAAAACTTTGAAACCATTTTTGTTATATTTTTAAATAAGTAATACAAATTCAAAAGCTGTAAAAGTGAACAATTTCACACTGTCCCACTGGCATCCAAATTTCATCCCTAAGTGCAGCATTCTTACTAATTTTTAGGATAATCTTCCAATGACTGAGACTTTAAAATATATACAGTAAAATGCACAGATTTTACCTATATAGTTCTATCAGTGTTGACAAATGCATAAATGTAAATTCTATTCCTATAAAGAATGACCCTCCCCAAATTTCCCTTATTTTCAGACCCAAGTAATCTCTGTCCTCCCTCCAAGAGATAATGCAGTTTTGATTTCTATCACCTATTAGTCTTGCCTGTTCTTGAATTTCATATACCTTGAAGAATACATGGTATATTTGTTCTTTTTTCTCTAACTCAACATAATGTTGCAATTCATCTGTGTTTTTCATGCATCAGTAGTTCCATTTTATTGCTAAGTAGTACTCCATTTTTCAAATATATCACTATTTATATTCTTCTGTGTATTTCTTTTTTTTTTTAAAGATTTTATTTATTTATTTAATAGATATCACAAGTAGGCAGAGAAGCAGGGAGAGAGAGAGAGAGAGAAGCAGGCTCCATGCTGAGGAGAAAGCCTTATGCAGGGCTCGATCCCAGGATCCTGGGATCATGACCTCAGCTGAAGGCAGAGGCTTAACCCACTAAGCCACCCAAGTGTCCCTCTCTTTAATTAATTCTATAGATCAATATATATATTTGTGTTGTTATTAGTTTTAAGCTATTATATTAAAGTTGGATTACATATTCCTATAAACATTTCTGTGGGCATATATTTTAATTTCTTTTAGGTGAATACCCATCAGTGGAATTTCTTGATCATAGTATACATGTATGTTTGAGGTTGTATGAAATTGATAGAGTTTTCTAGTGGTTTTTCTATTTTATACTCCTACTACTAATGCATGGAGGTTCTAATTTCTCTATAACCCCACTGATATTTAGTGTTGTTGGCCTTTTAATTTCAGTATTCTAGTAGGTGCAAATAGTACCCTATTTGGCTTAAATTTGTATTTCTCTAATGACCAGTGGTATTAAACACCTATTTAAGTATTATTGATTACTTTTATAGATTCAGTGTATTAGTTTGCTAAAGTTGCCATAAAGAAACACCACAGACTGGGTGGTTAAACCAACAGGAATTTATTTTCTCACAGTTCTAGGAGCTAGAAATCCAGGATGAAGGTGCTGGCAGGTCTGGTTTTCCTGAGTCTTCTCTCCTTGGCTTGCACATCACTCCTTCCTCACACAGTCTTTCTTTCATGCAAGGTGACTCCTGTTATCTGTGTATCCAAGTTTTCTGTTATCTGTGTGGCCAAATGTCCTCTGATGGGATTAGAGCCCATTTCAATAACTTCATAAATCACCTTTTTAAAGATGCTGTATCCAAATACAGTCATATTTGGGGAGTTAGGTCTTCAACATATTAATTCTGAGGTAGTACAATTCAGCCCATAACATATTATGAAGAGTCTATATCAGTCTGAAAATTTTGTTTGTTATTGAGTTATAAATACATTTATAGATTCTGAAAACAAATTTTTTTGTTAGGATATAGAGTGAATGTTTTCTCACTATCCGTGACATCTTTTTGTTTCCTTAATGGTTCTTTCGAAAAAATAAGAGTTTATTTTTACATTTTGCTGAAGCCAAATTACTCCTTTTTATCTTTCTTTGTTGGTATTTTGGGTACTGTCTAAGAAATCTTGGTAACAGTGTCTCAAAGATATTTTCCTGTGTTTTACATTCAGGGCTAGGAGTTTTCTCAAATTATTTTTTGTCTATATATGAGATAAGGTTGAATGTTTCTTATGTTTCTTCCAGCACTATGTGTTAAAAATACTTTCCTTCCTCCACTGAACTGCTTCGGTACTTTTGTAGAAAATCATTTGGAAGTAAAAGTATGAGTTATTTTTGGACTCCTTATTCTATTCCATTGATCTAGTTACCTATGATTAAGTTACATATCCTTATGACTACCATACTGTCTTAGATACTGTGGCTATCTAGTAAAACTTTAAATCAGGCAATAGAAATTCTCCAAGTTTGTTTTTTTGAATTTTTTTTGGCTATTCTAGATCCTTGAAATTTCCACATACATTTTAGAATCTCTTTGTCAATTCTTCCAAAAAACCTCACTAGGATTTGAATTGGGAAGGGATTAATTCTATGGATCATTTTAAGGAGAATTTAAATCTTAACAGTTAAGGGTTTTCCAACTCATAACCATAGCATATCTCTCCATTTACTTAGGACTGCCTTACCTAAAATTAACATTTCATATCAGTTTTCAGTCTAGGTGTTTCTCTCATCATTTGTTAAATTTATGTCACAGTATTTTATATTTTTATATATCTTAAGTGATATAATTTTAAAAGTTTTTTCCCTAAATTTTTGCTAGTATAAAAAAACACAACTGATTTTTATATTGACCTTCTGTCCACTGACCTTGCTAAAAGTCTTCTTGTAACTTGTGGGGGGTGTGTGTGTGTGTGTGTGTGTGTGTGTAGATTTTTTTTTTTAAGCCTTTCTGCATGGATAATCATGCTTTTTTCTTTCTTTTTAAACTTTATGCTTTTTTCCCCTCACCTTTTTATACTGGATAGGATCTCTCACATATTATAGAGCGGAAGAAATCTGCTCTGTATTTCTCCATTAATTATGCTATCAGCTGTGGCTATATGTATGTGTATATATGTATACATGTATTTACTTATATACACACATAAATTTAATTATACTCTAACACATTGAAGAGTGTTTTCTTCTCAGTTTGCTGAAAGTTTCTTTCATGAAAATACTATTTTTTGTTGAATAAATTTTCTGCATTTATTGTGATAATTTTATCATCTTTAATAATCTAGCTACTTGCATTAATTGACTTTGGAAAATAAAACTAAACTTGCATTCATGAGCTAAATCCCAATTTGATCATATTAATGTATCCTTTTTATATACTGCTGGGTTTTATTTGCTCACTTGTTAAGAGTTTTTACGTCTATGTAGATAAATTATTCTGTTTTGACATGCTATTTTCTTATCTATGTATTTTTTTGTATTTAAAATCACATGTTATTTCCTTGTAATACTCTTGTGTAGCTTGGTATCAGAGTTCACTGACATAAAGTGAATTTGGAAAACTTTTCTATTTCTTGTGTAAAGCTGGTTTTATATCTTTTTTATATTTGGAAGAAAATTTGCCAATGAAGTCATCTGGACTGGCATTTACTTTATAGAAATATTTAAATTTTAAATTCATTTTCTTTAAAAGATTTAGGGTTAGTAGAAATTCTATTTTTCCTTGTTTCAGTTTGAGTAGTTTTTAGCTTTCAATTAGTGTATCCATTTCATTTAAGCTGTCAAATGTATTGTTTTAAACTCTTTATGTTTAGTATCTGTAGAAATTTTGTATCATTATTTCCTGATATTCATAATTTGTGTTTTCTCTAGAATGTATTTTTTAAAGATTTTATTTATTTACTTCAGAGAAAGAGCATGAGGAAGGGGAGAGGCAAAGGAAGAGGGAGAAGCAGACTCCCTTCTGAGCAGGGAGCCCGACATGGGACTCAATTCCAGAACCCTGGGATCATGACCTGAGCTGAAGGCAGACACCTAACCACCCAGTTGCCCCTAAATCATATTTTTGTGTATCAGTTTAGCTAGATGGTTATTGAACATAATGATCTTTCCAAAGGTGTGTTTGTTAGTTTTATTAATTTCACTCTATTGTTTGGTCTATTTTATTTAATTTTTCTCATATGTTTATAATTTTCCTCCTTCTATTTACTTTGGCTTTAATTAATCTCTTTGTTTAGCTTCTTACCTTTGTACACTAAGATCAATAATTTTAAATTTTCTTTCTTTCTAATATAAGCATTTAAACAAAAAACTGTCCTTAAAAAATGTGTTAGTAGCATACTATAAATTTTGATGTTTTATTATTTTAATCATTCAGTCTAAAATATTTCTTAATTCTCTTTGTGTTTTCATTCTTTGGCAGTGGGAAATTTAGAAATATTTTGCTTAATTTTCTATGTCATTTCTATAAATATAACAAACCAGTCAACTTATTATTATGGTTTTGCATTCAATATCCAACAGTCTTTTCATATTTCTATTTACTTTATTTTGAGATGGGTTCATTTGCAGCTGCAATTGTAGAGAGAGTCCATGTACCCTTTATCCAGTTTCCCCCAATGATAGCATTGCCCTAAGCTATAGTATATATCACAACCAGAATATGGACATGCAATAGAGTTCATATACAAAATATCTCCATTAGTACAAGGAGTTCTCATTTAGCCCTTTCTTAGCTATAGCTACTTCCTTCTCATCCCATCCCTGCCTAACCACTGCAGATCACTATCTGCTCCTTAGTTCTATAATGTTATCACTTTAAGAAGGTTATTTAGATGGAATTATATAGTAATTTGTCTTTTACGACTGGCTTTCTTTCATTCAGCCAGTTCTCACAGAGCATGCTTCTTTGGAGTTCCACCCAAGTTGTTGCCTATATCAGTATTTTGTTGCTTTTTTATTGCTGAGTAGTATTCCATTGTATGGACGTATCAAGATTTCATACTTTGAAGGAAACCTGAGTTGTTTCCAGTTTGGGGTTATTACAAATAAAGTTGCTATAAACATTTGTGTAGAGCTTTTGTCTGAAAATAAGTCATTATTTCTTTGGAATAAATGCCCAAGAGTGTAATTTTGGGGTTATACAGTAACTGTTGATTTAGTTCTTTATGAAGCTGCTGAATTGTTTTTCCAGAATGGCAGTACCATTTTATTTTCTCACCAAGAGTGTAATTTTGGGTTTATACAGTAACTGTTTATTTAGTTCTTTATGAAGCTGCTGAATTGTTTTTCCAGAATGGCAGTACCATTTATTTTCTTACCAGCATTTTATGAGTGATTCAGATTCTCTGCATCTTCCAGCATTTGGTGTTGCTATATAGAATATATTATATACACACACACATATACAAAGCATATATATATATATATATATATATATATATATATATATATATATGCACTTTTTAAATTCTCCTTGGAGTATAGTGATATCTTAAGTCTTCATTTGCCCTTCTGTGGGGAGGAGTATATTGGTGGCTGGTAAGAAAATTCTGACTCCCGGGATGCCTGGGTGGCTCAGTTGGTTGGACGACTGTCTTCGGCTCAGGTCATGATCCCGGGGTTCCAGGATCGAGTCCCACATCGGGCTCCCAGCAACATGGGGAATCTGCTTCTCCCTCTGACCTTCTCCTCACTCATGCTCTCTCTCACTGTCTCTCTCTCAAATAAATAAATCAAATCTTTAAAAAAAAAGAAAAGAAAAGAAAAGAAAAGAAAAGAAAAGAAAAGAAAAGAAAAGAAAAATCTGACTCCCTACTTGGCATTCTCTCTGACACTACCCTAGTATAGATGTTAGATCACCTTATTACAGCTTCACAAAAGTGGAAGCCCAGGCTTTCCACTTACCCTTTGCTAACAAGGATTGGGTGAAACCACAATTTTTTTGTGTGTTAGTTCTTTGGCTGGACTAGAGTGACTATGTCTAAAACATCTCTGTTGTGCTAAGCTGCCTTTCAACCAGTTTTTGCTAGAGAGAACAGTTTCTGTTGGGACTTTTCTGTTCTGGTTTGTCTTTCCAGGTTGCTAGTATATTCGGCTCCTGGTCTTAGATCTATGAGGCAAAAATAGAAACTCCGAAAAATCGCCATCATATCATCCCTTGGCTGGTAACATCCACAGTCTATCTTTGTTCCACCTTTCATAGACTTTTTGTGTTTATTTAACAAATTACATTCAATGTCTTAGGTATTTTTTATTGGAATAAATAGAGAATAGTATGTTTACCCACTTTCCTAGGAACATAAATTTCGATTTCCTATCAATTAAATTAAGAAACAAGGAAGAATGAGTTTTTTATATTTATTTATGAAACAAAGATACTTTTACATAGGCCTAGGTTTTCCAATTATCTGTTTGGTATTATTTCCCTAAGGATATTTTAACCCCAATCACAGCAGACTCAGTGATGGGTGAGAAAAAGCATCCAGATAACACTGAATTGATGAGTAAATGAATGGTGACAAAATAGGTAAAAATGACGTTTGCATTTCACTTTACTATTAATTTGGTAATGGTTATTTGCTGTTTTTTAATGTTAATTTTAAGAGTGTTCATATCCTTGAGAGTTAGGAAAGAGGAGGAATTAAAGGCTAGGGAGACAGGTCTCTGAAGGGGTCTATTTAGAACTTGCCTACTAAAAAAGGAAAATAAAATAGGATGTTTTCTGATGTAGATATATATTTGTGGGTGGTGGAAAAAAAGTTGGGATTCTTATTATCCAAGGTGACAGAAAAATCACCTTTTTCTCTGAAATAAAAGTTAAAGGCATCTGCTAAAAGTGAATGTGAGGTGCAAATGTCTTAATGAGACTGGGAAAATTTTGGATTAGTTTCAGCTGGAATTGCAAAAGGAAGCAAAATAGAGGCATATTACGGGATTCATGGTCATAACCAAGGTCCCAAATGAAGTTGGGGACTACAATTCTATAGTGATATTAAAGCACTCAGTTGGTAGGGGAGCAAGATGGAGGATGAGTAGGAGACCTAAATTTTATCTGGTCCCAGGAATTCAGCTAGATAGTTATCAAACCATTCTGAACACCTATAAACTCAACAGGAGAGCAAAGAAAAGAATAGCAGCTATTCTATGAGCAGAAAAGTGACACTTTCTGGAAGGTAATATGTAGAGAAGTGAATCTGAAACAGTACATGGGAAGATAGGCCACGTGGTGGTGGCGGGGGTGGGGGTAGCCTCCATCAGCTGACTACCAGCAAGTGATAGAGCAGTGGAGCACAAAATCAGAACTTGTAGAAGTCTGTTCTGCTTAGGGATGTTGCTCCAGTGGCTAAGCAGGGAGTGGAACTGTCGCTGGGACAGTGTGGTCTCAGGACCCTTGGGGTCACAGAAATATTGGGGGTGTCTGAATGTGGCAGAACACCCAAGTATCAGAGCAGGGAAGATAGCTGCAAAGATGGAGCCAAGGAGTGGGTTCTCAGATTGGAGTTGCCATTAAACCATGATCTGTGGCACACTTGGGCCACTACTTTTTGAACAGGGACCAAAAAAGCAGCAGATTCAGGGAGACTCCCTTCCTCCACTAGGAGGAGTGGCAGAGGAGTGCACCACAGGAATCTTTCCTGCAAACAGGGTCATGTGCCAGAGATAGAAATGCTCAGTGACAGGCCAGGTAAGCATGGACTGTGGCTGGAGACCAGAGAGATAGGAGTGATTGACTGCTTTTCTCTGAGGGCTCACTGAGAAGTGGATCCCCAAGTTCTCAGCT
The DNA here is from genome assembly GCF_902655055.1 of Lutra lutra. Lineage (NCBI taxonomy): Eukaryota > Metazoa > Chordata > Mammalia > Carnivora > Mustelidae > Lutra > Lutra lutra. The sequence continues at coordinate 136,180,534 of NC_062281.1, forward strand.
CCTCCAGGGCCAGAAATTGGCAAGTCTCCATTTTCATTCTCATCCTCCAAAGCTATATGGAAAGGTTTCAGGAAACAAAAGCTACTGAGACCAAATCTGAGCAGATTACATAGCCTGGACCCTGGAAAGTTTGGTAAAATTCATCTCTGACAAAAGCATTTGAGAATCACTCCACTAGGTCCCTCCCCCAGAAGATCAGCAAGAACATTCAGCCAAGACCAAGTTTACTGATCAGTGAGTACTGCAAAACTCCAGCACCAGGGGAGTATAGGACTGAAAATTCATGGCCTTTTACCCATGATTCTTTAGTCTTTCAAAGTTAATTTTTTTTTCAAAGTTAATTTTTTAATTTACTTTTTTCCCTATTTTTTAAATTCCTCTTTCCTTTATCAACCAGCATCTTATCAATTCCGTTTTTAAAATGTTTTTTAATTTTCATTTTTATTGTCATATTCTATTCCTTCATTATATTTAACCTTATTTTGTGTGTGTGTGTGTGTGTGTGTGTGTGTGTATAGTTTTTCTTTCCTTAAAATTTTAGGATGCAGTTTCTTCTAACAAACCAAAATATACCCTAAATCTAGTGTATTCCTTTGTTCTAGTTTCCTGTCTGGTCACATTTTCTCCTTTTTTATTTTTTTGTTTTTGTTTTTGTTTTTAGTTTCTTTTTTCAACCAACTTCTTATCTTATGAATTCCATTTCAAAAATCTTTTTAAATTTTCATCTGTACAGTCATATTCTATTCCTTCATCATATTTACCCTTATTTATATATATACATGTGTGTGTGTGTGTGTATATATATATATTTTTTTTTCTTTCCTTAAAATATTCAGAGGCAATTTCTTCTAACAGACCAAAATATGCCCAAAATCTAGTGTGTGGCTCTGTTCTGTTCACCAACATAATCGTATTCTCTCTCTCTCTCTTTTTTTTTTTTTTTTTAATTTTCCCCCCTGGTTTTGTGTCTCTTATGATTTGTTTAGTGTATATTTACCTGGAGTTGTTGTTACCCTTTAAGAATTTTGTTCTCTCATTCATCTATTCTTTTCTGGACAAAATGACAAAACAGAAAAATTCATCAAAAAACAAAACAACAACAGCAACAACAACAAAAACTAGAGGCAGTACCAACAGCCTGGGACCTAATCAATACAGACATTAGTAAGATATCAGAACTAGAGTTCAGAATGATGATAAAAATAATAGCTGGGCTGGAAAAAAGCATAGAAGATACTAGAGAATCACTTTCTGGAGAAATGAAATAACTAAAATCTAACCAAGTCAAAGTCAAAAAGGCTATTCATGAGGTACAATAAAAATGGAGGCTCTAATTGTTATGATAAAAGAGGCAGAAGAAAGAGTTAGTGATATAGAAGACCAAATGATGGAAAATAAAGAAGCTGAGAAAAAGAGATATAAACAACAACTGAATCATGAGGGGAGAATTTGAGAGATAAATAATACCATAAGATGAAACAATATTAGAATAATTGGGATCCCAGAAGAAGAAGCGGGGACAGAAGGTATATTGGAGCAAATTATAGTGGGGAACTTCCTTAATTTGGGGAAGGAAGTAGGCATCAAAATCCAGGAGGCACTGAGAACCCCCCTCAAATTCATTGAAAATGGATCAACACCCAGTTATCTAATGGTGAAACTTACAAGTCTCAGAGAGAGAGAAATCTTGAAAACAGCTCTGGACAAGGGGTCTGTAAACTACAATGGTAGAGATATTAGATTGGCAGCAGACCTAACCACAGAGACCTGGCTGGCTGGAAAGGACTGGCATGATGTAAACAGGGCACTAAACAAGAAAATTATGCAGTCAAGAATACTATATCCAGCTAGGCTGCCGCTGAAAATAGAAGGAGAGATAAAGAGCTTCCAGGACAAACAAAAACTAAAAGAATTTGCAAACACCAAACCAGCACTATAGGAAATATTGAAAGGGGTCCTCTAAGCAAAGAGAAAGCCTGAAAGTAACATAGACCAGAAAGGAACAGAGACAATATACAGTAATAATCACGTTACAGGCAATACAATGGCATGAAATTCATATCTCTCAGTAGTTACCCTGAATGTAAATGGGCTAAATGCCCCAATCAAAAGACACAGGGTATCAGATTTGAGAAAAAAAAAAAAAAACATAACCCATCAATATGCTGTCTCCAAGGGACTCATTTTAGACCCAAAGACATCTCCAGATTTAAAATGAAGTGTTGGAAAACCATTTACCATGCTAATGGATATCAAAAGAAGGTTGGGGGGGAAATCCTTATATCAGACAAATTAGATTTTAAGCCAAAGACAAAATAAACCAGTACCAAAAGATTGGGATCATTCCATACATATTTTCAGACCACAGTGCTTTGAAACTAGAACTCAATCACAAGGGGAAAGCTGGAAAGAACTCAAATCATAGAAGCTAAAGAACATCCTACTAAAGAATGAATGGGTCAACCAGGAAATTAAAGAAGAATTTTTTAAAAATCATGGAAACAAATGAAAATGAAAACACAACTGTTAAAAATCTCTGGGATGCAGCAAAGGCGGTTTGAGAGGAAAGTATATAGCAATACAAGCCTTTCTCAAGAAACAAGAAAGGTCTCAAATACACAACCTAACCCTATACCTAAAGGAGCTGGAGAAAGAACAGCAAAGAAAGCCTAAACCCAACTGGAGAAGAGAAATAATGAAGGTCAGTGCAGAAATCAATGAAATAGAAACCAAAAGAACAACAGAACAGATCATGAAATTAGATGATGGTTCTTTGAAAGAATAAATAATAAGATTGATCAAGCCCTGACCAGAATTGCAAAAAGAAAAAGGAAAGATGCCAAATTAACAAAATCATGAATGAGAGAGGAGAGATTACAACCAACACCAAAGAAATACAAACAATTATAAGAACATATTATGAGCAGATATACGCCAGCAAATTTTACAATCTGGAAGAAATAGATGCATTCCTAGAGCCGTATAAACTACCAAAACTGAACCAAGAAGAAATAGAAAACCTGAACAGACCCTTAACCAGTAAGGAAATGGAAGTAGTCATCAAAAATCTCCCCACAAACAAGAGTCCAGGGCCAGATGGCTTCCCAAGGGATTTCTACCAAACATTTAAAGAAGAATTAATAGCTGTTCTTCTGAAACTGTTCCAAAAAATAGAAATGGAAGGACAACTTCCAAACTCATGTTATGAGGCCAGCATTACCTTGATCCCAATACCAGACAAAGACCCCATCAAAAAGGAGAATTATAGACCAATATCCCTGATGTACATGGATGCAAAATTCTCACCAAAATACTAGCCAATAGGATCCAACAGTACATTAAAAACATTATTCACTATGACCAAGTGGGATTTATTCCTGGGCTGCAAGGTTGGTTCAACATCCACAAATCAACCAGTATGATACAATACATAAATAAAAGAAAGAATAAGAACTCTATGATACTCTCAATAGATGCAGAAAAAGCATTTGACAAAGTACAACATATTTCTTGATTAAAACTCTTCACAGTGCTGGGATAGAGGTACAGGAACATGCCAGGGATGTCCATTATCACTACTGCTATTCAATATAGTACTGGAAGTACTAGCCTCAGCAATCAGATAACAAAAAGAAATAAAAGGCATCCAAATAGGCAAAGAAGAAGTCTCACTCACTCTTTGGAGATGATATGATACTTTATGTGGAAAACCCAAGAGACTCCACTCCAAAACTGCTAGAACTCATACAGGAATTCAGTAAAGTGGCAAGATATAAAACAAATGTACAGAAATCAGTTCCATTTCTATACACCAACAAGACAGAAGAAAGAGAAATTAAGGAGTCAGTCCCATTTACAATTTCACAAACCATAAGATACCCAGGAATAAATCTAACCAAAGAGGCAAGGAATCTCTACTCAGAAAATTCATGGAATACTCATGGAAGAAATTGAAAAAGATACAAAGCAATGGAAAAGCATTCCATGCTCATGGATTGGAAGAACAAATACTTGTGAAAATGTCTATGTTACCTAGAGCAATCTACACATTTAATGCAATCCCCATCAAAATGCCATCAACTGGGGCACCTGGGTGGCTCAGTGGGTTAAGCCTCTGCCTTTGGCTCAGGTCACGAACTCAGGGTCCTGGGATTGAGCCCCACATTGGGCTCTCTGCTCAGTGGAGAGACTGCTTTACCCACTCTCTCTGCCTGCCTCTCTGCCTACTTGTGATCTCTCTCTCTGTTAAAGAAAAAAAAATCAACTTTTTTCAAAGAAATGAAACAAATAATACTAAAATTTGTATGGAACAAGAAAAGACCCCTAATAGCCAGAGGAATGTTGAAAAAGAAAACCAAAGTTGGTGACATCACAATTTCGGACTTCAATCTCTATTAAAAAGTTATGATCATCAAGACAGTATGGCAATGGCACAGAAACAGACACATAGATCAATGGAATAGAATAGAGAGCCCAGAAATGGACCCTCAAATCTATGGTCAACTAATCTTCGACAAAGCAGAAAAGAATGTCCAATGGAAAAAAGACAGTCTCTTCAACAAATGGTGTTGGGATATTGGACAACCACATGCAGAAGAATGAAACTGGACCATTTCCTTACACCACACACAGAAATAGACTCAAAATGGATGAAAGACGTCAGTGTGAGACAGGAATCCAACAAAATCCTTGAGCGGAACACAGACAGCAACCTCAGCCATAGCAACTTCTTCTAGACACATTGCCAAAGGCAAGGGAAGCAAGGGCAAACATGACCTACTGGGACTTCATCAAGATAAAAGCTTTTGCTAATTTCCCTTTCTGTATTTTCATTGTTAGTGTATAAGAACACAACTGATTTCTGTACATTAATTTTGTTTCTTGCCACATTACTGAATTGCTGTGTGAGTTCTAGTAGTTTGGGGTGGAGTCTTTTGGGTTTTCCAAAAGACTTCTCTGTGAAGAGAGAGAGTTTGGCTTCTTCTTTGCCAATTTGAATACCTTTTATTTCTTTTTGTTGTCTGATTGCTGTTGCTAGGACTTCTAGTACTACACTGAACAACAGTGTCAAGAGTAGACATCCTTGTCATGTTCCTGATCTCAAAGGGAAGGCTTTCAGCTTTTCCCCATTGAGGATGCTATTCACTATGGGTTTTTCATAGATTTTATGAAGTTGAGGAATGTTCCCTCTGTCCCTTTATTTTGAATCTTTTTAATCAGGAACAGATGCTGTATCTTGTCAACTAATTTTTTCTGCATCAATTGAGAGGACCATGTGGTTCTTCTCTCTTCTCTTATTGATTTGTTCTATCACATTGATTTATTTGTGAATGTTGAACCACCCTTGCATCCCAAAGATATAGATGTAGTGAAAAGAAGGGCCAGCTGTACTCCAATGTTCATAGCAGCAATGACCACAGTCACCAAATTGTGGAAAGAGGCAAGATGCCCTTCAACAGATGAATGGATAAAGAAGATGTGGTCCATACATGCAATGGAATATTATGCAGCCATCAGAAATGATGAATACCCAACATTTGTATCAACATGGATGGGACTGGAAGAGATTATGCTGGGTAAAATAAGTCAAGCGGAGAGAGTCAATTATCATATGGTTTCACTTACTTGTGGAGCATGAAGAATAACATGGAGGACATTAGGTGATGGAGAAGAAATGAGTTGGGGGAAATCAGAGGGGGAGACAAATCATGAGAAACTGTGGACTCTGAGATACAAACTGAGGGTTTTGGAGGGAAGGGGGATGGGAAGTTGGGTGAGCCTGGTGGTGGGTATTATGGAGGGCATGTATTGCATGGAGCACTGGGTGTGGTGCATAAAAAATGAATTTTGGAGCACTGGAAAAAATAAAGATAAAATCTTTTGCATAGCAAAGGAAACAGTCAACAAAACCAAAAGACGCTGAAAGAATGAGAGAAGATATTTGCAAATGACATATCAGATACAGGGCTAGTGTCCAAAATCTATAATGAACTCATCAAATTCAACACCCAAAGAACAAATAATCCAATCAAGAAATAGGCAGAAGACATGAACAGACTTTTCAGCAAAGAAGACATCCAAATGGCCAACAGACACATGAAAAAGTGCTCAACATCGCTTGGCATCAGGGAAATACAAATCAAAACTTCAATGAGTTACCATCTCATACCAGTTAGAATGGTTAAAATTAATAAGTCAGGAAATGACAGATGTTGGCAAGGATGCAGAGAAAGGGGACCCTCCTACACTGCTGGTCAGAATGCAAGCTGATATTGCCACTCTGGAAAACAGTATGGAGATTCCTCAAAAAGTTGAAAATAGAGCTACCCTATGACCCAGGAATTGCACTACTGGATATTTACCCTAAAGATACAAATGTAGTGATCTGAAGGGTCATGTGCACCCCAATATTTATAGCAGCACAGTTCCACAATAACCAAACTATTGAAAGAGCCTAGATGTCCATTGAACAGATGAATGGATAAAGAAGATGTGGTACACACACACACACACACACACACACACACACACATACACAGGAATATTATGCAGCCATCAAAAATGAAATCTTGCCACTTGCAATGACGTGGATGGAACTAGAGGGTATTATACTAAGTGAAATAAATTAATCAGAGAAAGACAAGTATCATGATCTCACTGATATGAGCAATTTGAGAAACAAGACAGAGGGTCATAGGGAAAGGGAGGGGAAAAATGAAACAAGACAAAACCATAGAGAGAGAGACAAAATATAAGAGACTCTTAATCTCGGGAAACTGAGGCTTGCTGGAGTGGAGGGGTGTTGGGATGGATGGAGTGACTGTGTGATGGACATTAGGGAGGGTATGTGCTATGGTGTGCACCGTGAATTGTGTAAGACTGATGAATCACAGACCTGTACTCCTGAAACAAATAATACATTATAGGTTAATAAAAAGAAAAAAGAAAAAAAGAAAGCATCCAGTTGGCTTTTTTTTCCCCCTCAATTAATGTTCCTTATGCCAAGTGAAAGGAGAGAAAGTAGGCAGTTGGGATGACATAGGGTTTCAATTTTTGTAGGAGAAATTGAAGAGGGGATTAAATGTGAAAAGATATTGTTAATAATGTTAAACGTTACAGAAACATCATGGTACATGAGACACTGCAACATTCCTTCTACTGCCTCAACTCGTGAGGTTTTAAAATGTTCATTTTCTCCAAAATGGCAGCAGTGTGTTTATTAAAGCCAGCCACTTACCTCCTGTCTTCCAAATAACAATACCAAAACATCTTTTTAATTGTATTCGCAAATGAAAGAGGGAAATTACTTTCAGTTAGACATTCTGTTCTAAAAAAAGGAATAAAAATATTTTACATACAAAATCTTCATGAATTTATAATGCGGTTATGTCATGATAAACCCATCATAAATTGAAAATATTGTAAATTGAAATGCAATTAATATACTTAACTTATTGAACATCATGGCTTAGGTTAGCTGGACTTAAATGTGTTTAGAACCCTCACATTAGCCTTCAGTTGGGCAAAATCATCTAACATGAAGCCTATTTTATAATAAAGTGTTGAATATCTTATGTAATTTGTTGAATACCATACTGAAAGTGGAAAACAAAATGAGTCTGGGTACAGAATGGTTTTAAGTGTATCACTTGTTTACCCTCATGATCCAGTGGCTGGGGAGTTGTAGCTCACCGGTGCTGCCAGCCTCATGGGAGTATTATACCTCACATCACTGGCCTGGGAAAAGGTCAAAATTCAAAATTCAAAGTACAGTTTCTACTAAATGGGTATCTCTTTCTCACCAACACAAAGTTGAAAAATCATAGGTTGAACCATTGTACTGTAGTACTATACTGTTACTAATCTTAGCTATGATTCTTATAATTAATTAAATCTAATCTTCATTTTCTCTCTACACTCATAAATAGTGTTTGCATTATTACCTCGCTATTCACCTCAGCTGAACATACTCACAAGGCTGCCTTAGAAAATGCAGGATTTGTGCTTCTATGCTCCATACGTGGGGTTGAAAATTTCACATATGTTACTTAGCATACTCATTACAATGGCTCTTAGAAGTATTTGCAGCTTTGGGCATGCATAAGCAATCACAAAGGTTTAATAACTTGCCCAGGACTGTCACATTTTTAAGCAATAACCACAGAAATCAAACCTAGTCTCTTTGTCTCTGAAGTCAGTGCCCTTTCAACCTTATCCTACCAACTGCCTTTCATTTTGTATTATCATCATAGATTATCTTTTAATAATAAAAAGTGCTTTGGAAAAACCTTGCACCATATTCCATTTTAAGATTCTTCTCAACATTTTTTTTTTTCTACTTTGAGTACTTTAGTTGCCTACATATGAAGCATCACCTTCCTAACCCCTTTTCCCCAGGTCCTGGCAACAAGAGCCAAGGCAATGCTATTGAAACCCATGGTTCTGTAAACAAAAGTTTCCTTTTTAAAAAAAAATTTTAAAAGATTTTATTTATTTATTTGTCAGAGAGAGAAGACCCAAGCAGGGGTAGTGTCACACAGAGGGAGAAGCAGACTTCCCACTGAGCAGTGTGGGATTCGATCCTAGGACGCTGGGATCATGATCTGAGTTGAAGGCAGATGCTTCACTGACTAAGCCACCCAGGAGTCCCACTGTAAACAAAAGTTTAAAAACACTCTTTTAGAGTGAAAGGACTGAGTCTTTACAAACATGTCAGAAGCTGAACATTTAGTCACTTATGGCCATTCCCACCTTAAGAATCCAATACATCTGAATTCAAAGATGAAGTCATTTAAAAAATGAAATCATATTTTAAAAATAATTTGGGATCTCCTTACTCAGAATTCTCTTCTAAGCCTCCAACATATAGTTTTAATTTTCTTCAATGATAGAATATCAATATTGTCCTTTCAGAGTAAGATTTATTTTCAGAAGTGTTGTTCTTATGTATGTAATAGCTTATATTTACTGAGGTCTTACTAATTGTCAAAAGATGTGCTAATAGGGAGCCAAACTCTTTTGGGCATGTAATACACATAGCTGTATGGAAACAAGAATGAAATTATCAGACAACATTTACTTAAGCATTTATTAATGTTGCTTATGCTAAAATAACTTAGTCTATTGGGGAGCCATTGTTTGCATCTCTTACCTTTTGAACTGTGAACCGTCCTTGTTAAATAGTGATATCTGAGAGTAAAAGAAAGAATCCGTATTTGTTTCTTCTGACTTTCTTTTTTTAATGAGTCGGTAATGTGTGTACTACCCACTGCTGATATAAACCTGACAGAATTCTCAACTCATTTAGTTATTGTCTCAATAGGCAAGCACTGCCTGGTGGGAGTGATGATTAAAAAACAACAACAACAACAACAACTGAGACAGAACAGTCATGGAAAAGCCAAATCCATAATGGGAACTTTACTCATGTTGGGTTCTTTTGTCCCTTCAGAGAACATAGTGCTTTAATTAGACAATATCTTTGTTGAGTGACAACCATACTAGAGAGGCAGCAAAGTTGAATGATGAGCAAATCTCCCGCTCATCATGTGTCCACAGCATCAACTGCAGGAGATACAGTCCTGAAAATGAATAGTATGAACCATGCCTCCCAGGCTGTTAGGTGTTATTTATGAGGAAAATTGAGGTAATTACTTCATGCATACTGATAAGAAGTAGGACAATAAAGAAGGAGAATCATTACTATAATACACAATTATATTATGATTTTCTCATTCCTAATTCCATGGATTTTGTAATCAAGGAAAAAGATAAATCCAGATTTGCCCCTGAGATATACTCTGCACTTTGGAATATATCTCAGAAACAAAGAAATTACTGATTCTATTTATTATTTCCCATGACGTGCTGACATTGGAGCCACCAATTTTTAAAAACACATTATATTACAGAGAGAAAAAGAAGCTTTCCATTTGAGCCTGATTCCCTTATTCAGGAATATGAACAATCTGGAATAACTAGAATTTCTTTTGAATGTCACGAAAATTGAACACTTTTTCCCCCCTCAAGGAAAGAAAGGGAAATAAATTTTTAGAATAGAAAAAGTCTGATTTGCACAGTGATCCTCACATTACACAATATATAGAAGATAAACAACAACTTTTCACTAAATGTACTTGAAAGTGTGTGAATGTCAACATCTCTTAGTAAACGTGGAGAAATACATATTATGAACAATTTATACAAAAGTACTTCTCTTCTTTCTATGAAGTCTAGAAAAACTACCTTCTCATTGAGATACTTTATCAATAAATTAACACAGTGATACTACTGCATTTACCTTCCTGATCTCAATAAATTCATAGTTGTTTTTATTAATAAACAATTAAAATGTTTATAATATCAAAGGTTGTCTCCAGTCTCTTCAGTTCAAATTCAAACTCTCTCACTGAGTAAAGAATAAACGTAGAGAAAACATATAAGATAATACCATTTCAACATGAGTGAATCAGGGTTTATAATTATAGTCTGAGAATCAAAAAGCAAACTAAAGCACACACATGTATACACACTCTTTTGTAAGATAGAAATGGGTCAGTTCTTGCTCAAACAAAACAAAAATGGTTTCCGTAGGAACAAGGCATTATGTAAAAGCTCTATTTGAAAGTTTCTTCCTGAGCCTCTGCTTGCAGATGAGCTTGCATTGAAAATCAGCTATTGTCTCTTTCAAAGTTGACAGGTACACTCAAGCAGCTAGAGAAAAATGCCAAGAGGTAACAGTATATGCATTACTGAGGGATGCTTGCACAGCAGAAAAGATTTATATCAGTCTTTTCCCAAACCAAGCAACCTTTTAAGTACAATTGTATTAATTAAAAAAAGATTTTAAAAATATCTTTGAGCTTTGTTTTCAGCAGCACATTTGAGACATGGAGGAAGGGGTTCTGGGGTAAATGCTTGTGAGTATTGGCTTGAAAGGTTTTCACTAAAACAAAAGTGGGAAGGCTCTGCATGGTGGCTAACAACCATTGGGGGTGAAGCTTTTGAGTGAAATAAAATTTGGCTGGTGGGATAAATGGAGATTTTATAGTGCCTTAACTGTGGGGAAGTTAGTGGACATCCGTCAAGCTAGGTTAATGGTGGGTGAATGGAAAATGGTTTAAGGTAATTTCCTAAATGGCAAGCTATAGTAGGTATAGATTTGCATAAATTGCAAAATGCATTAAAAAGCTCTTTTTTGGCCACATACATATTTTCTCATGACTTCTTTTGAATCCCTAAGAAAATTAGTAGTTGCAAAATTATATCCATTCAGTGTGGACCCTGGGAACTACTTGGGAAGAGCAGTAGAATTAAATGGACTTCTGCACTTACGCCAAATTGGGCAGTGCTTTTATTTCTTCATGTTTAATTTGTCTATTTGCCATGAAGTGAAAATCACAATACATTTGGTTAAAAGGAAAGAAAGGAAGAAAGAAAGAGACACCAAGAGAAAAGGAATATTTTAGGATATAATATAAGATGGTGTGGATTTGGAGTAGAGGTATAGTATCCTCTTTTTACTTAATATTAACTGATTTAGGAGAGCTGTGGCATTGGATGGGGGAAGTGGAGTGCCAGGTAGTAAGAGAGAGCTTGATTGGCATGCAGACCTATATGCACAAACACTACTGTGACTGAAATCAGGAGCTCAACAAAGGGGTTGAAAAGTAGAAGTAAGGTATTTCACTCTCTGTCAGAGGAAAATGACATTCAAACTAACCAGGAGATACGATCATCAGTATAAATAATACTTATTTATAAAATTACATATTCTTTTATCTCCCCATATATACCTGGAAATACACAAAATCAATAGCAAATGTCTTCTATTTATCTATCAATAAGACTAATAATGTTTCTAATGATAAAGGTAATTAATAAACATAATACAATAAAGACAACTGGGACATTATCATATGTGAGCTCCATTAAGATAGGGAATTTTTTCCTCTCTTTTCCTTTTACTAGCAGTTTCCTGAATATCTAAAAAGGGTCAGTACAGGATATTTGTTGAGGGTTCACTTCAATTAATTAGACATATAGCATGACTCTATGCATATCTGAAATAAATACTACCATTATTTTCATCTTGCTTTTAGTATTTAATTTCTGTCCTATTTCTACCCAGGCTAGGATTTGTGACTTTTATCATATGTGATCATGTAAGTATAGATGGCCTTCTGTGATTGGGTTTGGTTTTGGCTACTGGTACTGTTATCAGTTCCCAAAGGCAAACACATTGGTTTACTTTTCTTTGGATCCCTAGTTTCTGATAGAGTGTATCATATAGTCAATACTTAATAAAAATTCATTGAATGAATTTTGTGCTATGAGTGTGGAATTCTGGTTCCAAATAGAATATAATCTTTTAGAGTTCAAACATTGTGTATCAAGAGTATTGGCTAAAAACTTGGCTTTGAGGTCAAAATTATAGTATTCACACCCAGGTTTTTGCCACTTACTAGATGGACGACAGTGAGCAAGTTATTTAAATTCTATGTCTGTTTTTTTTAAATTAAAATATTGAATTATAATAATATTTATCTAAAAATCTTGTTGTGAAGAATAAATGAGGTACTATATGCAAAATTCTTAGACCAGTGCCTGCAAAGTAGTAAGTACTCAATTCTGTTAACTACCACTGCTTCTTTTATCCTTGATGACACCTGAAAAGATCCTGGACATATAATGCCTGTGCTCAGATAAATCTGGCATTAAATCTTTGATTTTATTTCTTTCTAGTTCCATAACTTTGGAGATGTTACTAAGCCCTTCTGAGTCTGTTTATCTCTTTGTACAATAGTATTATCAGTAATGAAGGAAATACCATATTATATTATAGGCATGCAGTGCATTATAGCTATAGTGGTAAGTGCCTGTGTCTTCTTTAGTTTTCATTTTGGCCATATATCATGCCAGCATTTTTGCCCATTATAGATGGATAATATGGTAGAAGGTAGAGAAACTGTGCCTTACAGCTATCATATCTTCTCTTAGAGCCAAAGTTACTACTGAGATCATGGTAGGACTAATTTCTCAAGGACACTGGTATCGATGTGTTTTCATTATTGATCAAGAATTTCAGAAATATCTGGTCTAAGAGTCAAGGTATTGCCTACTTGAGAAGATCGTTGGAGTATGTCCTTCTTCCTTCCCCAACCCCCAGTTATGTCCATGGATGGTGAACATTCAAATATCTATACTATTGTTTTCATGGAGATCATTATTGGACACAACTACCCTAGCTTTCCAAAATCTCAAGTCACTCCTTTGTTCAAAGACTTCTAGACTGGTGAACCTTTCAGAACAGGTTGAAGCATCAGAACAGATGCTTCTTTAAAGCATCAAAGAAATCTCTTAAAACAGAAATGGGTGTTCAAAACAGACAAAGGGGGAAAGAGTAACTCTGAGGAGCCATGAAGGGCACAGAGTGGAGCATAACAAGTATTAGTCATTGGTGACTAAGAGTGAAAGCATCAGGTCTCAATTCCTATCCTGAAAACAAACAAAGCAATAAAAATTAGCTTTAACACATACACGAAGACCACTTCAAAGAAAAAGAATTTTTAGAAAATATAATTAAGATTTGGAAGAATCCCAATCCCTACTTTGATTTCCCCATTTTATAGATCAAGTAACAATGTCCTATTTCACAGTCTTGTTTAAGGTTGCAAACCTAGTTTAGTAGTGGGGATTTAACTAGAGCTCAGTTTTGTTGTTGTTGTTGTTGTTTTTGTTTGTTGGTTGGTTTGTTTTAATTACCTATATTCTTAGTGAATTAGGGAAAGGGAAAGAAATGAACAAGAGATTAACGGAACTATCACTTTGATCTGACTATCCAGGATGTTCTGCAATTGGCTTTGTTTTTCTTAAATGTATCAATTCTTCCTTTCAACCATGGTCAGTTTCTAGTAACCCAGTTCACAATTTATTCTCTCTCTCTCTTACAACAATTCTCTTGAAACAATTTATTCAACTGCTAAACTAAGGCATTGGACTCTTTCTCTTTAAGCAAAGTTTATTGATAGTACTTGTAACTGAGTGCTCTATTTCTCTAACTCCTTTGAAGCCAAAGACATAAAGACACATCAATTCTAGATTACATTTTAAGGATCCCCATCCAAATTTCTAGTTTATTCTTTGGCTCTCTTACCCCCTCTAGTGAATGACCACCATTATACATAGTCTTATTAGGAAGAATACTTTGATTCTATTTTGTGGGAAAGTTATTTACCTGTGCCTTTTTTTTTTTTCTCATATTGTATTACTTAATGTTTATTTCCATTAAAGAGAAGTACAGTTTTGCTGTAATCACAACTCTTGAACAATACTCCAGTTTAAGTGTGCTAGGCTTGGTTTTAATATTATCTTTTAACATTCAGGAAAATTTAAAAAAAATATGCTCTCACAAGCTTATGTAAAAGTTATGGTATTGCCTTAATTTTTAATTTTCTTCAATGTTATTGAATTTCTGGGAAGACTGATAATATTGCATCACTTTTGTATTCTGTTCTACCTCTTATAAAGTTCCTTTACATAGTATCTGATTCGAGTCTTATAATGAATGACCTGCCAAGGTAAACAGGCCAGTCACTATCATCCACATTACAAATGAAGAAATGAAATTTAGGAGTTAGTTTGGGCTTTCCAAAAGTCACAGAGCCAATGAAAAAGAGTATTCAAACTTAGGTCTTTTGACTTTATGTCTTATTCATTTTTAAACACATTGTTCTAATAAACAAAGGAAATGAGGAAGGTGATTTAAAAAAGAAAAATCATCCAATGGTTTAATTTTTAAACTAGCAGTTACCATGTTGAGAAAAGTGGCATCATTCCTGGTTATATATGATGTATCTTTGTTGATGCTTGTCCTTTGCTATTTGTGTGTGTGTGTGTTTCTCAAAAAGGAGAGAAGAAACCCATAAAGTGTGGTTAATTCTCACTGTGGTTGAAAGGCGAAGGTTATAAATTAAATAACAATAGGTTACAAAATCATTTCACATTGAGAATAATAAGCTTAGTTATTGAAGAATTACCCACTTCGGCAACAGACCAGAAAGGTAGTACGGGGAACCATTTTCCTGCTCTCATAAATAAATCACTGCATCGAATACCTTGTTTGGTGACTAGAAAACAAAATGAAAGCATTCCCTTAATTTTGTGATGCATGACATTGAGCAGTTAATGAAAGAAGTTTTCACTCTGATTATGAAAGGATAAATTTGTTTCCACAGTGGAGTGCTATTTCCTTGGGGAGGTGGATGAGTCACCTTCTTATAACTCTTATAACGAGTGATGAACAATGGACTTAAAATGAGACTGCACTTAGAGAAATATTTAACACCAGCATGAGGGGCAGTTGAAATAACTCGGTAAAACAGAATCAGCCTCAGACTATTTAATCACATTGGATTAGAGGTACAGATGGTTTCTGTGCTATATTTATTAATCATTTGGAAGATGACATAGATATGAAGTTGGTAAAGTTAATCCATTATACTAAGTTTCTGAATGTAAATTATTTCAGATGATGGTGAAAAACTCCAGATAGAGTATTAGATAGTATCCTCTTAGAAAATATCAGACGAGCCTAAAATAGTGTATGTAGTTAGTCTCAGCTATATACGTACACATTCTTAACCTTGTGACAGTTTAATCAGTCCCCGTGGGGGCTAGAGCCAAATAGGTGTTTAAATTGTAACAATAATGGTAAATAAAAGGAGTTTGTCAGAAACGCATAATCCAAATGACAGCTGACATGATCCCATGATCTCACTTCACAAAAGGAGTGCCTTTCTTTGCGTGTGACTATTCCTACTGGGAAAACCAGAGAGAGTAGGTTTTTCAAGCTAAGAGGAATACATAATATTAAGAGATGGTTGCAAGCTGAATACAAGCCATTTGCAAATATTATATTTATTTAGTGAGAGCAAGCATTTTGATTGAGATGTTCTATTCGAAACAAATGGGAGGAATCATTTTTTTTTTATTCTGTTGTCCTTGTTTGACCAAAGAATACCTAATTCAAAATAAAATTATATTATTAGATTAAAAAAAATTTGGACCCTCTACCATGAAATAAAAATTAGAGAGGAAGTTAGCACCACAATTATAAACTATATTTATTGTATTTAACCATACTTGATTAGATGATTAACTCTATTTGAAAATATCAGTCAAATGTGAGCTTAAGAAATGTCTCTCATACACACAAAATAACTTAGTACATTGACCCCATTATATTTTCATGTGTCTGCCTTTTCTTAGGCATTCAATCAACTTGTCTGGATAAATTGCTACTTAATTGTGTACAGAGACTCAGATATGGATAAATTCTACAAGCAGTATCGGTAGCATAGTGTGTGTGAGATACTTTGTTTGGTTCTGAAAATACAAGACTAGGTTCTTGCCCTTTGAGAAATCTTCAGACCATAAGATGCTTAATCATATTTCAGTGTGATACAAAAAGGTTTCTAAGAAACATAGAGGTTTCCACGTGCTTTGGAAACCCAGAGGAAAAACCATTTAACTCATTCTGAAGTAAGGTAAGGGAAGATTTTTAGAGGGGGTTAAAATTTAAAATATGAGTAAGATATGTCACATGAGAAGTAGATAAATATATTCTATGTGAACTCCATGATGTGAAGCATGATGCAGCATGTTATACAACTCCAAATGGAATTTATATCCCATTTATGTATTATATTCATTATATTATGTGAGTGTAAAATGTAGATCTGTGTGTACGTGTGTGTGCATCTGTAGATTTGCAGAAGGGTGTGTGTGTATGTGTGTGTGTGTATGTGTGGCGTGAACTAGGGTGGGAATAGAGGCTTCTAAGATACAGTTTTATCATTTATGGAGGGCAAAAAACTTAAAATAATTTGGACCTTCCATGATAAATCTTCTTTCCTCTAAACACACTCTGCAAATTTGAATCCAGGGAACCTTAATAGGCTTGTTCTATCTGATACTGACTGCTGTGAAACAGTCTCAGACCTGACACGTGGAAAATATCAAAAAGTCTCTTTGGCTCATTTCAGGATGAAGGTCACATCCATATTAATTGCCCTTATACTGAAGCCTTCCTGGAGGCCACCTGTCAGCACATCTGGAGCTCATGTTGCTGCTGCTTCCAACACGGCACCATTTCCATCCCTACTCTGACTTCAAAGACCCATCAAGGTTGATGGTAAGGACCTGAAAAGGGACACAGTGGAGATTTACTGGCCCAGACTCTGGTCTCCTCTTGAATACTAAAATTCCCTTTTCTCTGTTTCAGGACATAGCAAAAGAGAGGTCATTTAAGTTTGATATTTTCCAAAATGCCCTTTGGACAGATACTTACTGGAAAAAAAAAAATGTTATTTGATTTCCCTGGTTTCCCTCAGGTTTTAGGTTAAACATGAATCAAAATGATCTGTTTTACATATCAGTGAAATAAACACCATTACTTCAGGGACCCCACCATACATTTGGATTCAGTTTGAATGTCATGACGTTAGTTGTTCACTGAATCACAGGGAAATAAAGAAATAATACATACGGGAGTGTTATTGAGTGTTATACACCTCCGTGTGGAACCCAGACTCAGATTCAGCAAGATGAAGTATCTATAGAATTCTTTGAGGAAAATGAATATTTCAGGAGGGAGTCACATCTCCCTAATTTGAGTTTGCGGGGCCAAAGGAGTTTTCACTGAAGGTTTACTTCCTTCCCCAAATGGCTAAACCTGTTGCATTCTTAATTCTTTTTGATCACTTATTTCAAACTCACTGTTAATGTATGTGATGTGGGGAAAAAGGAATAGTCCTTGATGAAAGGACTATATACCCCACACATAGAGTATTCAAGTAAGGAGATTTTTTGCTCCAAGATTTCTCATAGTTTTTGGTTTATGAATCTCAAAGACAAGGTATGGTTTAGAGAACTATTTCCTTATTTTATTTTGCTAATTTACCTGTGTTTTTTTTTTTTGTCAGTTTTTCCCCCCCAAACTATTTCATAGAACATGCTTTAGGAAATGCTAACTTAGACTCTGACATTCAAGTAGACTATTTTCATGTGGCTTTCAATGCCTATTAGCATCCTACTGGAGATGGCATCACTAAGTCCATCATTGCCCAAGACCAGTACTGACTGTTCAACGTCCAACATTGTTTTGGCCCAAATTTTGCCTTTTTGACAACTTTGCTTAACTCTGGACAGTCTGTGGTCTAAGTGGTCCACTGACTGAGGTCTGCTTATATAATGTTGGGTGAGGACACAGAAAATACAGGAATAGAAGAGAATAGTATGCTGAATGGTGATCAATGCCATGAAAAAAAATAAAGAGAAGCAGTAAAAAGAATGAGAGATGAGTTACTACTTCATATAAGGAAGCCATAAATGGCTTCTCTAATTAGGTAATGTTTGGACAGGGATATCAGAGGTGCATAAATGATTTGCCAGTGATAGGTGGCTGTCTTGAGGCGGGCCATGAGATAATTTGGGGTGAAACATTATTATTATTTTTCAGGACCACCACTAGCATCTATTTGAGAATTGCTAGCAGTACAGGTATATGATTATTTTCATAGTTTAAGTTTACTTATCTGGAAAGGTTTAGATATATTTTCCCTCTTTAAAGATATACCAAATTCACAAAATGCTAATTGGTACCATTCTGATTTTCATTCAGTGGAGTTCTAAATCTAAACTTAAGCAATTCTTTAAAAAAAAAAAGGATTTATCAATTTTATGTATGCTTTTCTTAGCACTCATAACTCTAAGAAAAGTTGAAGTTAGATTGCATGATTTATTCTACAGGACAGATTTTTTCTCTGACTCAAAATCACCTTTCTACCTTGGCTGAATTGATACATGCATTAGTGAAGAAAATTTAATATTACTTTATATTTCTTCCTAAGAAAACCATAATCCACATATCTGTCATTACTGTTTTCTATTATTTTGAACATTCACATATTTTAAAGTCATAATAGTAATAAAAAAACCAACAAGAACAGCTTAGTTTACTTTGCAGATGCCATTACAATTTTGTACATACCTCTCATCAAAGTAATTTGTATAACAAACTCAAAATATATTTTTGAACAATTACTGTCTGCTGATGCTGTCCAAAGTGCTGAGAATACAGAGCACTATAGACAGTACAGAACCTTTCTTTCCTGGAGATTACATTCTAGACTAGACAGACAATAACCAATCACATGAGATAGTACTGAATTTTCTCTTCTATAGGTGAGGAAACTGAGGCAAGTTGAACTTAAGTTTGCCTCCTTTTTAAAGCCTGATCTTTTCATAGTTATGTCATTTCTGAATCTTAAAAAGGAAAATAGAGGGGTGCCTGGATGGCTCAGTTAGTTGAGCATCCAACTCTTGATTTCAGCTCAAGTCATGATATCAGGATCCTGAAATTGAGCTCCATGTAGGATTCTGTGCTGAACATGGAGCCTGCTTAAGATTTTCTCTCTTCCTCTGCTCCCCTCCCCACTGTCTCTATCTTGCTCTTAAATAAATATTTTATTTTTTTAAAGGAAAATAGAAAAGCTCATCAATAAGCTGAGAGTTCATTAAAGTATTGGCTCTGTTTTGTGACTAAGGCATGATACCAAGTTCTAGAATAAGAATTTCTCATATTATAAGTCACTGGTTCTCCAGCTTTAGCTTGGAAAATATCACTTGAGATACTGGTTTAAAATAAAGATGTCTCAGCTGCATCTTCAGGCTGTAAGCCTGTAGTAATCTGCATTTTTAATAAGGATCTCAGGTGATTCTGATACAGAGGACTTATGAGGCAAACTTTGTGAAGTGTATTTGATAATAGTAAGGTCCGCACATTCTAAGGCAGACAGTCAGTAATTAAGCTAATGGGTCCATCAGACAAGACAGGTGTGAACAGGGCCATGGAATAACAGCATCAAAGAGAGCTCATCAGAATGAGTTAGAAACATTGAAAATGTAACAAACTTGACCTTGGCCTTTTTTTTTTTTTTTTTTTTTTTTAAATCTCAGACAGTGGTAGTTGATTTGTATCTGTTAGTCTATGTCTGATACCCAGTCACCAGGTGCAGGCCCTCTAGATTCCAGTGGGTTTCATCACTCAGGGGAAACTGAGTCTCTGTTCAGCAGAGACAAACTCATCAGAAGCCTTGAACAAACCTCTTCCCAAAACAGGAGAAGTCATGACCACACTATTTTTAATATCAATGGCCACAGGTTAATTTTAAATGAAGTATAAATTACTTGCTTTTGTGATTCATCTCTCGAGAAGAGATTTTTTTAAATATTGCAAGCTTTGAAGAAGGTGGCATATACAAAAGTAACAGAAATATTCAATAGGATTGCCAGAGAAAGCATTATAAGGATCCTTTTTAATTCATTTGAGATGTAGCTCATAAATCTAAATATATTATTTAGTATATTACATTAAATACAAATACCTTTCTTTTTTGCTTATAAAATATTCTTTGTTGATTTTATTCTAAAGGGAAAAAGTCAGAAATAGAAAGTACTGTAAACAACTTGAAAGACTGTGCTAACAGTCTCTTTCACAGGTAAACAGTGACTTATTCATAACTTCCAGGTTTTATGATAACAGGACAGAGCAAATTCTTTGTATAAAATTTGAAATGACATTTAATTACCCTGTTTTTAGGAGGCAAGTGGATTTTTAAATTTAAGTAAGTTTCTTTTATTGGCCTTTTGTCTTTGTATAGTTTGAGAAAAATGATTGCTTTTTTCTATATCCTGAGAGGGCGTTATCTCTAGGAACTATTCATTTAAAGATCTTTTGTCCTGCTTCTTAAGAGCTCCTTTTAAAGACACCGGGTAGGAATGTTGAAGATAAATCTACGGACAATCCAAAAACTCAAAGAGGTCATCATTTCCATTATCAATATCTAAGGGTCTGGTCTATCAACAGGTTAATCTAAATGACTGAATCCTCTTAGTGAATTAATATGGTCTTAACTGGAATTCACTTTTTAAAAAACAATGTTGCTGCCTTTGGGGTGCCTGACTGGCTCAGCTGGCCAAGCAGGTGACTCTTGATCTCAGAGTTGTGAGTTTGATCCCCACGTTGGGCACGGAAACTACTTTAAAAATAATAATGTTGTTGCTTTTGTTGTCTATTAACTTTAATGGTTTAAATTATGAGAATTTCACATTTTGGCAGACTGGCCTTTATTTGGGGGGAAATTCCCATTTTTCACCATGTAATTTACATTTCATTTCACTGTGAAGATTAGGAAATGGTTCTGAATACATCAGTGTCCAGCACCTGATATTTCTTAAGGGCTTAACAAAAACTTTAAGCAGTATATTTTCAGTGAAGGGAAAGAAGTTTTAATTATTCCATTTCATCTGTGATTCACCTGTTCTTTAGAAAATAATTAAAATATTTTCCACCCTCTCTGGTGATTACATGTTTGGTCTCTTTCTTCCCTACTTTGTTTTCGATTATGAATTTCTTGGAGATTTTGTAGCAGCACTTAGCTCATAGATGCTTAATAGATATTTGCTGAATGAATGGAAGGATGAATTAATAGGAAACTTAGTTTGTGATTACACAGAATACATTTCTCAATAGCAGGAAACAAGGAGGGAAATTCACAGTAAAGACAGACATCTTGGAACAGACAGAAGACTGGATGAAGGCATGCTTTCACTGCAGGCAGAGAGGCCTGATAGAAAAATCGCCTGTGTGCGCCATCATGAGGCCAGAGCTGCAATTACAGAGCTTCAACTTGGTAACGAAGCTTGGAGAAAAGGCACTTTATTATTATTATTTTTTAAAGGTTTTATTTATTTGACAGAGAAAGAGACAGTGAGAGAGGGAACACAAACAGGGAGGTGTGGGAAAGGAAGAAGTAGGCTCCCCGCTGAGCAGGGAACCCTATGGAGAAATTGATCCCAGGACTCTGGGATCATGACCTTAGCCAAAGGTAGACGCTTAATGACTGATCCACCCAGGGAATTCCAAGGGGAAAGCACTTTAATTAAGTTGCTTATGCCTCCTCATTTTAAAAATAAGTCTTTGTAATAAACTACTTCCATAGATTCAGGTGATCATGAAAGGCATCTATCATTCTGCTTGAACCTTTTAGACCTTCTTCCTGAATAGCCAGTTACCCTATATCCTGTGCTCCGGAAGGAGGGTAATGATTTTGTTTTAAAACTTTGCCTTCCTGTTTCCTGAGTATCTGTCTAGAAGCCCTGCAATTCACTCAGGCTTAACTTACAAAGTGGCAGATTTCTCCCTTCAGGGCAAACACATCAGCTGCTGTGTTTACAAAAGCAGTGAAGGCATATTCCTTTTTCTCTTTTAAAGTTTATTCATGCCTCCATGTGCTCAAGGAGGCATGACTAAGCTGCGTGGCAAGAGGAAGTCTCAGGAAGTAGAAGTCTTTTAATAGCTATAGAGTCTAGTTCTAGCAATACAGATTGATTAAAGTGGCACAGCTCTTATAATTTATTTTGTGCATAAACGTAGTTTTTACATATAAAAACGGAACCTTCCCTCTATCAGGCAGCATCCAGGCACATTTTCACATTATTTAACCACATAACGTACTGAACTGAGAATCAGGAACTGTGGGTTGGTTTATGTCTCTGACTTGTTTTCTTGACCTTGACTTACCCTATGATTGGCTATGGCAGGGGCGGGGGGGGGACCATAACAAAACCTGTATATGCTTAATAATTACCAAGTGTGTACCATTTTCACTTCCACCATAAAAGGGAGGGCAGGGGGACCCCCACAGTCTGAACTAATTTTACTTCTGTAGCAGCTCTTATCTCTGATTTAAACTTCAAAAGCCAAAAGGGTAATATTTTTAAAACATAAATTTGATCATGCTTAAAACATTCTGTTAATTCTGGCTCTGCACTGTCAGTGAGAATAACTCCTAACTACTTATCATGGCCTTGGAAGACTGGCACATATGTTACTTCAGCCTATCTTTGACATGGACAGAGCAGGGTACCCGAGCTTACTATCTCTCTCTCACCTCCCTGCTCTTTTTGATCTACTCTCTGCACTGGTACAGTGGACTGCTCTCTGCGCAGGAAATGCACCCAGAGTTTCCCCTCCATACTCTCTCTGCTGATACTGTTTCTTCAACTTAGAATGTCCTTCTTCTCCTTTTTAGTTCCCTTTTCTATGGGATGACTGAAAAAAACTCTTCCCTATTTCTTTCTTTAACATTTCTCTCCTTGCCCAGAAATACATTCTCTCTTACCCATGATGAATTATTGAACTCTACATCTGAAACTAATGATGTACTATATGTTGGCTAATTAAATTTAAATAAGACAATTAAATAAAATAAATAAATCTGTAGAAAGAAAGGAAAAAGAAGAAAAGATATACCAAAGACTACTCCTACAAAGAGAGCCAAAGAAGGCTCAATGGTGAAGTAGAGGTACAAATTAGGTTGAAAGGATGTCCATACAGATTGGAATGAGAAATTTTAAGTAGTGAGAACTAATAAACACACTCATGTGGGAAATAAAAGACTTATTTTCTGCATTAAGGGTAGAAAACTTTTTTCCCAGATTGAAGAGTTTATTAGATTAGTAATAAAAAAGAGCTTTGTGGAAATGATTGGAAAAAAAAAATGTTTTGTGAAAGCAGGGAGAATTTCTTTTCATTCCAAATCTACAACTTGGAATTTGCTAATGTGCTTTAGTAACTTGAACTTTGAATTATACCATATCCATATCATATTAATTTTCTTCCAGATTCACACTAATAAAATTGTATTATCATCATGTTAGTAAATAACTAATTTTATTATAAATCTTATTTATTAATTATAAACTATTAAAAGATACCACATATATATGATATGTATTACTTAGGTGTGTGTCAACATATATATGCATACTATCCAAGTGTAAGAAATAGGTTATAGTTACTAAGGGGACATACATTTTGATTATGTAAATCCAAGACTGAATCTCTTGAATAAATATTCAGATTCAATTGCAGTTAATTCTTAGTCATCTTGGATATCAGTTCATACAGTATCCATGACCACTGTTTCACTTTTGGACTCTGGTCAGGTATTGTTAAGAATAACTTATGACTTGTTTGCATTTCAAGGAAAGAATATTAATTAGCAGGATCTGTAGTTTTATATATTTAGTTCCTCTTTTTTTCTCCCTAAAAATAGAATAAAAACAATTATTTTAGTTGTGTGTTTTCTTTTTTTAATAAAATATTTGGATTAAATTTTTTGGCCATTAGTTTTGAGAGTAGAGAAAGGGAGTAACTAGATTTGAGACTCCCTAGATACTGAGGTAGTAGGTACTTTCACACATTATTTTAATTTAGCTTTTAAAGCTCTGATGATGTGAAAATGCCCAATGCTTAAAACAAACAAAGAAACAAAACAAAAGTGTGTGGATTCAGAGACAAAGATCCATAGAAAGCTATCAGGCTCCCCGCTCCCCCCAAACACACACAGGCAAATAATCTCTACCATTCAGGCAATGTACTAACTTAAACATTTTCTTAGAAACATCTATTGCAGAGTAATACTAGTGTGGAAAGAAAGAGAGAAAGAGGGGCGCCTGGGTGGCTCAGTGGGTTAAAGCCTCTGCCTTCAACTCAGGTCATGATCTCAGGGTCCTGGGATCGAGCCCCACATTGGGCTCTCTGGGCAGCAGGGAGCCTGCTTCCCCTTCTCTCTCTCTCTGCCTGCCTGCCTGCCTCTCTGCCTACTTGTGATCTCTGTCTGTCAAATAAATAAATAAAATCTTTAAAAAAAAAAAACAAAAAAAAGAGAGAAAGAAAGAAAGAAAGAGGGAAGGAAGGAAGGGAGGAAGGAAGGAAGGAAGGAAGTGTGCCACTGAAATGAGTGGTTATTCCAAAGATATCAGAGACATGAAGATACTGGGTTAAAATATCCTAGGAAAAGGATTTTGAGAAGGCATGTGAAGGACTATAATCAGAACAGATAGAGTTAGCTGCTGATTCTACCTGTGACTTTAGTCAAGTCACTGCATCAGAGATTCAATATCTTGATTGAGAATAAAGATTTATTGTAGGATAATGGCTAATTTGCTGCAAAAAAAACCCCTCATAGACATAATGGGTGCAATGCAGTAGACTTTTGTTTCTTATTCTACAAATTTTGTTCCACAAGGAATTCAGAGATCTGGCTTTCTTTTATTCTTTGCTCCACCATTGTCTGTAGAATTTTCCACATCTGTTGGATGGCAGCTATGTTGATGCCATGTCTGTGCTCTAGACTGTAGGAAGAGGGAAAAATGGAGTCCAGGGCAAACCCCTTCCCTTTAAGCATCTGAGGTGTCAGTTCCATTTATTATTTTTTGTTTCATTCCATGGGTGAGAACTTAGTCTTTTGACATACCAAGTTGCAAGAGACACTAGGAATTGTTAAACTAATTGGGTGGCCATAAGTCCCACTGAAACTTAATTATTGTGGAGGAAGGAGCTAATGGATTTAGGGTGACAACTGAGATCTGCCGACAAAGGCAGATATTTCTTCCATTGGTTTATAAATGCAAGGAATTTCTAGCAGGCTCCAAGGACTAATGCCTAAATATTTATTAATTTTTAGGAGGCAAGCCTGCCTCAAGATGCATCTGGCTTATATAGCCACTCTACATGAACTTACTATGGAAAAGTCTTTTATTTTAGTAAAAATCAAGTCACTGATTATGATTTGTCTTCTTCTCCCTCTTTTCATCTAAGGTCATATTATATTATGTGTGACTCTGGGTATATAGCATGCTCCAGTGGTTCTCTAATATCTGGAAATCTATGGCCAGTTTCCCCAACATATCTGATGTGTTTTGGCAACTATTCCTATCATTGCCCCCAACTGCTTGTACAATCAATGTACAATTGGCTATTTGCTTTCATTTGACCAATTGCTTTTGCAGAGCCAGAGTTAGAGATGTAAAAGCTGTGGGTTCTCTTCTCAAGGACAAAATTGTATTTTTGACAACAGGTATTAATTATAGTAGAAAACAAATAATCTCAAGACTTAAATCTGGCTTTATTCCAATTTTGAAATTGCCTACTTATAATTCTATCTAAGTAATATTGAGTAATACTTAGTGTATGGTGATAGACATGTTAGTTGAAAATATCTGTACACTTTTTCAGTTCTCATAATCATTTCATATGTAGCCAACTCTAAATTTTAGCATAAGGAAGTTTTCTTCTAAAAGATAGCTTAAAATAAATGTGACACATGCAATTCAACCATTACAAAAGTAGTGTAATGGAAAATACTCTTCTGTTATCCCAGACTCTCAGCTGTACAATATAAAGACAAATAATTTCAATAGTTTGATTTTCAATACAGCCATATCTCATGCATTGATATGCATACCTATCATCTTTAATGATATGTAGAAACATACACCACTGGCATTAATCTGTACCTTGCTTCATTTTTTCACTTAATCACATATATTCTAATACAATTAGATTGAACTCATTTTTACCCTAAGGACTACACTGCTATGTATAGATGTACCATCCTTTATATAACTAATCCCTATTAATGGGTTTCTAGATTGTTTCCAGATATTTACTCTTATTTATAGATCTACATTTATACCCCATGCATAAATCTTCCTCTGCATGTGCAAATATACTTGTAGGAGAGATTCTTAGAAGAATTATGTAACAAAGTTATCTTTTATTCTTTCTTTTGTTGTTGCTGTTCACTTGGACTTGCAAAAAAATAAAGTAATGTAAGAGATATATATATGCATATATATAATATATATAATACTGTATATACAAATCTACCTATCATCTATGTTTGTATGTGATGTATGTATCTATTTATCTGTCATCTATCAATCTACATAATGTTTAGCCCTTTACCTGTGGAGGCCAAGAAAAACAAGGCTGTACCCACCTCGAGTCTAGCCCAATTTCCAGAGACAAATAACTCAGTTCCTTAAGCCCTAATGTCACCCTCCCCTCCATAAACAAAACTGAAGGAGGCTGAGGTAGAAGGAAAAGTAAATAAAGTTAAATTTCTTCTAAACCCAAATCTCACTAACAAGGACGCTTGATAGCAAGAATGTGACATTCCACCAGGAAACTCCCAATTGTCTTCATGCTAGTGCCTCATTAAAGGGGAAAATGGCCTTGGCTTGATAGTAGCCAGGGCTTCAATATCCTGACAGTCTTCTTTACCCTGATAGCCCTTCTGAACACCTCCTTTGTCCTCACCCACCGCCAAGTCCACCCCTACGCTGCTTTTAAAAACTCTGACTGTAATCTGGATCGGGGTCCAAGTCCCTACTCTGCTGTGTTGGGTATACTTGGGCTCAAGCTTAAGCTTGTCAAATAAACCCTCACGTGATTGCATCGATGCTTGGCTCCTTGGCAGTCTCTCAGACGCGAAAACTTGGGCACAACATACCTATCTCCTCTGCATTCCGGTCTGGGACAAAGTGTTTCCACCATCTATTGCATAATTTGGTAAATGATTATTTATGTCTGATTGCTCCCAGGGGGTGGTTTCCTTTTAGAGATTCCCCCCTTTTTTTTTTTTTTAAAGATTTATTTATTTAAGAGAGGGAGGTAGAGAGAGAGAAGAGGGAAGGGGCAAAGGCAGAGGGAGAGAGATAATGTCAAACAGACTCCCTGCTGAATGCAGAACCCAAGGAAGGACTCAAGCCTACAACCCTGAGATCATAACCTGAGCTGAAAGCAAGAGTCAGACTTAACTAACTGAGCCACCCAGGTGCCCCTACAGATTCCTTTAAAACAGTCTCCTATTCCTGAAACATGCAGCTGTTTACATTTTTATCTGCCTATGTTTGGACCTAGCCTCATTTTTCAATTTTGGCTATGATAGTGGAATTCTGTTCTTGTCATTTTCACTCTCCATAATGTTGTCTTCTTTTAAAAAAGGCAGTGAGAATACATTCTTTGTAGTTTTTCAGTATAGTCTCATCTTTGTTTTAATCTAAAAAAATACTTGCAGTCATTCAGATTTTTTACCTTTTTCATATCTTTGCTGATCATCCCTTGAGAATCTGAATGTGAATCAGATTCTATAGTAATTTAGTAGATGGAAAATCAGTTTTTAATTCTTCTAGTGATTTTCTTTAATTTTTAAAGTGAATGTGTATATGTATATGTGTATCAAATTGCCATACTATATACTTCAAATATCTCATAATTTTATTTGTCAATTATACCTCAGTAAAGCTGGAAAAAATAAAGAACATCTGTCTAACCCAACCTATTTCTTTAGTTACCAAAGTACAAAATAAAATATTAGTTTTTTGTCTCATATTCACATGGAGTAGACTATTGGATATACTCTGCTCTGGTTCTCTTCTCTCATAAATCTCAGATTTTTAAATAATAAAACCACACTACTTTTATATATTTTAAAGACTCATGACTAGTACTAGAGAATTAGAATCTTTACTTAACTTTTTTAGATAGTTGTATAAGTGTTAAATTTTCTGGGTATCAAATACTTTTGCCTGCATTTAGAATTTGTTTTCTCACAGGCATGTTGCTATTGTTTTTTACCATTACCTTCATCCTTTTTCTTTACATCTTCCTCATTATCATTATATTTGATATAATTGATTTTACTTCTGTTGTTCTTTTTTCTTCCTCTTGAATCTATCATCTTAGATTGGATTTATATTCATTGTTCTTATTTATCACCTTTATTCTTAAAATTTGAGTTTCTTTCTTTCTTGTTTTATTTTTTCTTCCCTTCAATTTTAATAGAGTTGGTGTGGTTCCAGATCATCAGTTTTCTAATAGTCTCTTTAATCCTTATCTACATCTTATATGTAAAATGTATATTACATTAAAATACATATACATTGGGTGCCTGGGTGGCTCAGTGGGTTAAGCCTCTGCCTTCAGCTCAGGTCATGATCTCAAGGTCTTGGGATTGAATCCCCCATTGGGCTCTCTGCTCAGCAGAGAGCCTGCTTCCTCCTCTCTCTCTGACTCTCTGCCTACTTGTGATCTCTTTCTATCAAATAAATAAAGGAAATCTTTAAAAATATACACATACATTAAATCTTGGTATTGCACTTTGAGTGCCTTGAAAGATTTCCCATTTTCTATAATCTTCCTTTGCACCTTTATTTTAATACTATCTTCATATCCAACTATGCCTTTTTGTAGAAGCTATTCTTTCTAAGTTCTTCTTTTCCACCCCACCCTCCAGGATAATGAACTGGTGTTTTATTAAGTTTCACTTTTTTAATAAAATATTGTTCTCAGAAATACACCCTTACACTGAAACTTCCGTATAATATATATTTTTTTTTATCTCTATTGCCGTGATTTTTCTTCTCCTTCATGGAAACCATTTTTCTTTTTTATTCATCTTCAAATTGGGACAGATATTTATAGGTGCAGTGTTTGCATGTGAGGTTTGTTTTGCCTCCATCATTGTCCACCTGCATCTGCTAACTCCTCTCACTCAAATTCAAGAATAATCATGATTTGTGAACACTCAGGTATGTTTTAAGATCTGGGCTGAGTAATCTCTCTTTCATGTTCTCTGTCTCATCTATAAAGTATACTGAAAGGATGAATGCAGTCTCTTAAATGCAAAGATCCCAACACCCAGATTGACTCTCATAAAAGTTTTTTATACAGCATCCTCAAGAACAACATGGCCCTACCTCATGATTCTAAAAAATCACTTTATGCCTAATGACAATTATACTTTCTGAATGGAAGAAGGAAGAGGACTGCAGGTGATGGACAGGAAGAGCTGACAGAGCTCTTTTTGTTAGCCTTAGAATGTTGTTTTGGGGAATGACTGACTTTTATCTGGTCAGAATAGCTCCATGCTCTAGAATTCAGTACATAAGTTGGATAGTGATGTCCATACTACATTGTTTGGTGTTCTCTCTCCTCTTCTCACACATAGATAGTAAGATGTGTTTTATAGTCCAAAAATGTGTTTTTTAAAAATTTACTCCTGTTGGTAATATAAATACTAGATATTTCTGCAGAATTGTGTCATGTGGCTGTTTTGTTTTGTTTTGGTTTTGGTTTTGGTTTGTTTGTTTTTGTTTTTTTAATCATTGGTTTCACAATTGGTTGCTGTTTGTTTGTTCATTTTTTTTTTTTAAGATTTTATTTATTTACTTGACAGACAGAGATCACAAGTAGGCAGAGAGGCAGGCAGAGAGAGAGGAGGAAGCAGGCTCCCTGCAGATTGGAGAGCCCCATGTGGGGCTTGATCCCAGGACGCTGGGATCATGACCTGAGCCGAAGGCAGAGGCTTTAACCCACTGAGCCACACAGGTGCCCCTATTTGTTCATTTTTAATATCACAGCTAGGGTGACCAACTTGGCTCAATTCACTAAAAACTTTCCTGATTTTAGCATGTATCCCAGGAACTCCTTCACTCTGGCAAACTAGAACAATGGTCACCTTAAAATTTTCAACTTCTCAATCCTCTTAAAATTAGTTTTGGTCGTTTTATTCCATTGCTTTAAGACTTCCTAAGGTTCCCTATTTTCTCCCAGTAAAGGTATTTCTTTCCACTAGACCACTTTATGATGATTTGGTGTCCTTTCTGCATTTATTCATGTTGCTCTCTCTGATGACCATTTAATGACATATTTTAGCATTAAATGCCTTTCCAAACATGCCAATTTTTAAAATATTTTCAAAATCTGCATTATTTGTTCATATCATTGTTTTATGCTATAAAAAATTTCTATGTCTGTGGTTGTAGTTTTTATTCTGAATTTCCTATTTTGTCCTGGTTTTCTTAATTAGTTTTACTAGAAGCTCCTTTTTTATTAGCTTTTTTTGAGTACACAATTTTTATTATTTTAGATATTTAAAATGTTCTCTTTTCTTCCAATTTGTATTTATTTGTTGTATTTTCCATTCCTTCACTTTTCTCCCTTTTGTGTTTGTCTTAAAGTGTTTCTTCTAAAAATAACATATGGCCAGATCTTGTTTTTTCTTGAATTCTACTTGAGAGCATTTATCTTTAATCATCAAGGTTAATCTACAGAGAACTGTAATTAATTATGTGTTAGGACTTTCCCTTGTATTTTAATTTTTAATTTATCATACCTTATTTTCCTGTTGAAAATTTTCCATTGAAATATCAATTATAGGAACCATACTTTCTTCTTTTGATTTCTTGTATTATTGATTTTCTGCTATTCTCTTATAAAATATTAGCCATCTCTGGGTAAAGCACAAAACAGTGTATTGATTGTACTTCTCTGGTTGAGTTAATGCATAGGAAGAATATCTTTTTCTATTCCAAGAATACTTCTTGAATAATGAGTGGGTTAACCCACTCACTATTCTAGAATAACCTCCCCCATCGACACTCCAGAATATTCCTGCTCAGTTTTTGTTGGTTGTTTTTTTGTTTGTTTGTTTGTTTTTTTTTTAAGATTTTACTTATTTATTTGACAGAGATCAGAAGTAGACAGAGAGGCAGGTGGGGGCAGGGGGGAAGAAGGTTCCCTGATGAGCAGAGAGCCCAACATGGGGTTCAATCCCAGGACCCTGAGATCATGACCTGAGTCAAAGGCAGAGGCTTAACCCACTGAGCCACCCAGACACCCTATTTTTTTTTAATTTTTTTTTTTTTAATTTCAGGCACTGTACTCACACAGGGGGAATCAGTATTTCTCCCAGCTACTGGAACTAAATGGGTTGGTCCATGAGTAATGGATAGAAACTAGCCAAATATTCTGTGCCTACTGGTATATTCTGACCACTCTTCTCAATCTTCCCATGTACCTACTCTGCTTTGCCTGCTTCCTCTTACTGTTGTTGCTGTATTCCTATTATCAGGTAGGGTGGACATCTATTGTGTTGCAGAATTAGGAAGTGCTGCCAGTGGTTCTGATTCATGACTATGACTTTTTGTGTAACTATTCAGCAATGTTCCCCAATACCACTACCATTTGGAGAGCTCTTGTCTGAAAAATATGAATTGAATGCTCACTCTTAATGGCAAAGATGCTTTTCACCTTTGGCCCATTTAAGAACCCTTCCAAATTATATACCCGGGCCCTGGACAATAGATGACTAAAAGAGGGAAAGTAGAAGAGGTGCTTAAAATTCTCAACTCCAAGTTAATTGTCTTTGGCCCTTTTCTATGCCTAGTTGAGTACCTGCCAAAGGTCTTTCTTGAGCTTCCTATGCTTTAAAAGACCAGTTTTTATGGTCATATCTGAGTATGGATCTGCATTAATTAAACTTGCTGTGTCATTTTTTAACTCAATGATTTGTTATAAAGGTAGAAGTTTGTAGCTAACACTCGGTGTATCATTTTCCTTGGATAATGCAAAAAAAAAAAAAAAAAATCTCAGATAGTGCCCCATTCAGTTATTTCTTTCTGGTTCTGCCTTCCCCATCTGTCTTGGGGTAGGATTCCTGTCTGCTCTATGTATCCTGTGCTTATTTCAAAAACACTATGAATGCTTCTATCTCTTCTAATAGGCAGCATGCTTTTTGATGGAGCAAAAGAGTATCTCTCAAGTACATGCATACCATCTAGCAAATTTCCCAGCACAGTGTTTGCTAGATGATTTCTCTACCAAATGTGTCCAGGAATGTAAATGGCAGTTTATCCCAGGACAAATAGATGCCTGCCATTTTAAGAAAAGTACTGAAATGGAGGGTTTATTTTTTCATGCTGTGATTTTGAAAACTGGAAAATATTTTCTTAATTTTCAAGTTGTATAACTTAAATTTGCTCAAGTAAGTAACCCAGCATATACTTCTAATGGCTTATCTGAGAATCATG
Source organism: Lutra lutra (assembly GCF_902655055.1). NCBI lineage: Eukaryota > Metazoa > Chordata > Mammalia > Carnivora > Mustelidae > Lutra > Lutra lutra. Next base: position 136,213,321 of record NC_062281.1, read on the forward strand.
CTGCTAAGTATGGGAAATGTGGTTAATACGTGTTTCCTACAGAGATAAACCAAGCCTAGTTAGAAGAAAAAGGACAAAAGTAAATAGAGTTAATGGACACTGTTCTTCACAGGAAAATTAAAAGTAAACTTTACTGAAATCAACTCTTGTTAAAACTGGAAAAGAATCTCTGTGTATATAGATGAGAAGGATAGAAAGCTATAGAAAGGGATAAAAAACACATAATGTTCAGAGATGTATTTACTCATTTCAGTCTAATTTGCCGAAGAAGGGGAGGAAATAGGAGTTTTAGAAATTCATGCTTCAACTTGGCAATTCTCAAAATGAATTTTGACTAAATACCTTCTGAGAGTAGAACAAATTTATTTTTCCAAGTGTATTTGATTTTTGTCTATGTAGCAGATCCCACCCTTATCCAACTTCAGAAGATTCAAGGAAAATAAAACTCTTAGAAAGGCTAACTTAATGGCTGTAACATAAGCGTGTATATAGTTCAGTAAATTGTATAAAATCAGCAGTGTTCTAAACACAGTGCTGACTCCACTGGAACATTGATATACTAGATAACACTCAAATTGTTTACAGTTGCTTGCACCCCATCACATTGTCTCAACCCATATTTAGTGCATATTGTTTGACAATGGCAATAATGATATCTAACATGGCAGGAGAGTCCATTTTTCAGAGGCTAATTGATCACTTTCAAATCTATAAATACTGCACCCACTTTATTCTACCATAAAATAAATGTTAGCCAGCTGTAGTTTTAGTTGTTGAACTCATGGTTTGATTTTATTTGAATCAAATAATTTTAGCTTTTTCAGAAGAAAGAAAAAATTATACATGGATCCGAAAGCAAGCCCACAGTAGCAATGCCTATTGATAGAGGTGATTCTACAATTCATACTTCCCATTTTACAGCACCCATGCCTAACAAGGCCCATCTAAAATGCTTATTGAAAATATAAAGTTGCAGACTTATGTTTTTGCTATATTCTATTGCCACCACAAATTTTGTTCTGTTTATTTTGCCCTCTTTGTTGATATTGGTAAGTGATAAATTTTGTGTGTTTTACATATTGTATTAGGCTTATCTGTTTACTTTGTATTCATTTTGCATGTATTATGGTGTAATTCTATAGAATAATGCAGCTGATATTGAATTTTATATTGCTATTGGGCATATACTGAGTAAGAAGTTTGTCTGATCTCTAGCTTAATCACAGAAAAATATTGCTAAAGGGAAAGTTTGCTTCACAACAATGAGACCTATGGCTTTGTAAAATGTGTTTAACTTTAAACCCATTATATAGCATTAATATATAATTTTTATATTTTCTGCCACAGTTAGATGTATATAGATATTGAATTTAAGCAAAAGTAGTTACATAAATAAAGAGGTCTTTATATGATGTGATTTAAGCATTTCTAGCTAAGTTATCAATGTCTTGATAATGTTATGGATACACAGCAACTAAAGCAAATATTTCAGAGGAATACACTTTTATGCTATTTAAAAGTTGAGCTACAGCAATGAAATAGTGTTTTATGTATTAGTCCCACCACCTGAAGTGGTAGTTAGTTTGAAGCAGAAGAAAACCTGTATGTTAAAAACTTACAAAGAAGCTTCCTGCAACATTCCATAAATCTGTGGCTATATTCATCTTCTTTTGTGCTTCATCTAGGCCTGTAAAAGAGACATATCACTTTCCCGTTATAGTGCCATATTTGAAATGCTCCATTTATATTTTTAATGCCTTTCATATCTATTTCCTTATATAGTTTAATAGCACACTTAGGCTTCTAGGCCAGGAAAAAGAAGTAACTAAAGATAATAGAGTCCACTGTAGCTGACGGAATGTCTGTATTTGGAATAGGCCAGTTAACACAGAAAACAATAGGTCTTTAGGAAAAGACCTACAAGTGTAATATATTCCTTTCCTTATTTCGATTGTGCTTAAACAATGATGTTTGCTCCTAGAAATTGAGCTAAATAGGGACGCCTGGGTGGCTCAGTTGGTTAAGCAGCTGCCTTCGGCTCAGGTCATGATTCCAGGGTCCTGGGATCGAGTCCCGCATCGGGCTCCTTGCTCAGCAGGAGCCTGCTTCTCCCTCTGCCTCTGCCTGCCATTCTGTCTGCCTGTGCTCGCTCTCTCTCCCTCTCTCTCTGACAAGTAAATAAAATCTTTAAAAAAAAAAAAAAAAAAAGAAATTGAGCTAAATAGATCTATCACAAACCAATTTCAAAATAAGTGATTAACTTTGTTTTCCTTTCTGAGATCACTTCTTGCCCATCTTTTACATAAACAGTTGCCATGGCATACTTTAATAATGTCTGCTTTAAATAGCCAGAAGATCTGGGGACCTTGTCTTACTCAACCTTCTACATTTTCACAAATTAGCTGGAGCTCCAGCATAGTAATGTATCAAAAAATACTATGCATTCACCTTTGACAGAAAGTATCTCCCCAGAAGACAAGGAGAAGTTGTGGGTTGTAACAGTTTTACCACTTTTTTTTTTTTTTAATTCTCTGAAATATTAACCAAGGAAGAATTTATTGAGAAGAAAAAAATATCAAAGCATCACTTTATAATCAGAGTGAGGAAAATGCCCCAAATCCATATCTTTATCTTGATGAGATAACGTGGGCTATTGTCTAATAGATCTATACTCCAGGCAGTGTTTCTTAAAGAAGAGTCTGCTCCATACTGGTGGTCTCAGGTGATCTGTTCAATGGCTGGTAGGCATTTTAGTGGTTTCAGAGAAAAGTAAATTTTCATGGGTACATATGATATGTAGATTTAATTATAATTTTACATACATTACCATTATATTATTAATAATCATAAAATCTATAAAATTTGGTGCTGTTTTACAAAAATCTTTCACCTAGTATTCAGTTGATAGAGCATAAAAATTCTCAGTGAACATAATTTCATATGATTTGTGTTTTGGCTGTCGTTATTTAATTTCCATTTTATGATATTTATGTATTATATTACACTGCCATGGTAGATAGACCCCATGATGATCCCCAATGATCCTTACGTCTTAGTAGGCATGTCACCATGTAATCACTTCCTTTGGGAGTGGATGAAGCTCACCACTTGGGTCTAACAGAACATGGCAAGGTGATAGGATGTCACTTTCATGATTAAGTGACTTTATATATAAGATACTATCTTCAATAAATGGTAAATTGAAATTCCACTTGCAGGCTTGATGGAACAACCATGGGGAAAAGCCCATATGGCAAGGTGCTTTGAAACATCTGGGGCCCATGGGTGACCTCTGGAAACAAAAGGCAATTTCTAGGTGATGGAAAGCTAAAGCTCTGAGTCATAGAGTAATAAGAAAATAAATTGAGTCAACAATCTGAGTGAGCAGTGGAAATGGATTTTTTCCCAGTCTTGCTTCCAGATGAGAATACAGCCCAGCTAATACTTTGATTAAAGCTTTGTGGAATCCTGAATAGAGGACTTGGTCATTGATGTCTAGACTCCTGACCTACAGAAATTGTAAAATAAGAAGCGTGTCTTTTTTAAAGCCCTTGAAGTAGTCATTGTTACAGAGCAATCGAAAATTAATAGAATCACTAATTCACAATGATGTATCTATGGCTTAAAAATGACTTGCTGAAGAAGTGAAAATAGCAACGTAATACCAGATCTCAGAATCAAGTTGTAATCATAGTGAACAGGGCTGCATTATGGATATATAATGGAAATCTGTGCTAATTAAGTGAATCTGAAAGTTTAATATATGTGTGCAAAAGCCAGAGAAATTTCTCTATGTGATTCATTGGAACAGTGATTACTTTGTTACAGAGTTTATTTTCTTGTGTAAAACTTTTCCCCCGAATAGTACTACATCATCACATATTACCAGGTACTTTCAAATTAAATATTGTAATCTTTAGTAACTAATCAAATTCTTTTATTTTTCCCAAGCTACAAATGAATATTTTCTAGTTAAAGGAAGAATTTTGTCAGTAAGTTCAGAAGAAAGACCAAGTATGGAAGAATCATTCAAAGTTGCACTCCACATATAGCATTAATAGATGTGACATTCTACTGCCAAGAGTCTTAGAAAACCAGACAAATAATATGCTCAGAAAGAAAACAGAAGTAGCAGTTGGCAGAATTCCTCTCTCAAATGGCATTCTTTGTCATTACACACTATCAATGGCATATAATATAGAAGAAAAATTAATAGCCCATATGTGTCTTAATAGATTTGTCAATTTAGAGTTGTCCAAAACAACTAATATCAAAGTATGAATCAGCCCCGGGCATATGTTTGGAATCTATGTAAGAACCAATGACTTATTTTTTAACTTTTTATTTTGAAATAATTTTAGGCTTATAGAAGTTTTAAAAAGATTGCTGTGAAGTGGTAAACCTGGCGATTCACAGACCTGTCCCCTGGGGATAAAAATATATTATATGTTTATAAAAAATAAAATTAATTAAAAAAAACAAACTGCAAAAAAAAAGATTGCATAGAGAGTTCCTATATTTCACAGCTTTCTTTTCATATAACTATGTAAATTAATCAAAATTGGAAAATAATGTCAAAAAAACATTAACTGAATTATATACTTTATTCAGATCCAGTAGTTTTCCCCCTAATGTCCTTTTGATGACTCAGTGTACAACCTACTCTACCATGTTGCATTTAATCATCACTTTACCTTTAGCTTCCTTCAGTCTGTGAAATTTTCTGTCCTTAATTGTTCTTCATAACATTTCTACTTTTTAAACTGTTCAGGTATTTTTGTGGAAATTCCCTCAATTTGGGTTTGTTTTATATTTTCTTCTAATTAAACTGGGATAAAGATTTGAGGGAAGATAAATACAGTAGGAAAATGCCCTTCTCAACTCATCAGTATGTAATAGCAATATGGCTTATTGCTGGTCATTTTAACCTTGGTGACATACTTAAGGTGATGTCTGCTAGGTTTCTCTACTGTAAAGTTACTATTTTTTTCCTTCTTTTGTTATAAGCAAACCACTCATTCTATCCCACATTCAAAGAAAGGGGAATTAAGCTCCATCTCCTGGAGCAAAAAATATCAAAGACTTTATGGACATAAGTTAAACAACCATAGTAATTAAGAAATATTTGCAGGAGGATACTTTGAGGTTATAGAACTATTTTATTTTTTCTCAAAGTTTGCCTGCTAATTATATCAGTCAAAAGTGGACATTGCCTGCAGCAATTATTACTGTGGTATTTTAATGGTAATCTATTTCCCTCATTTTTTATTTGGAATCCATTTATTTAGAATTCATCTATAAGGAAGATTTGTCCCTTTTTCATCTACTTATTTTTTAGTCATTTATTTATATAAATATATACTCATGGATATTTATCTTATTCTTTGTATTTTAATCCAATAATATAATGATTTATTTTGCTGACCAAATATCCCAGCTTTGAACATTGGAAGCTATTTCAGGTTGGTTGCTGTATCCTTTTGAAATCCTTTTGTTTATTTGTTTTCAACACTTTCTTCTTCTTGGCACTGCAAGATGCTAGGTTCATCTTATATTTTCCAATTTACAGTTCTAGAATCAGCTATTGCTCAAAAGAACACTCACTGATCCTTTAATTGGAGATTAGAATTTAGAATCCAATATCTTGGTACAAAATGTACTCATTTCACTTGGGTTGTAGGCCCTCTCATTAGACAAACTAAAAAACATGTATATATAGTCTAACCTATGCATCCACACATATCTATATTTGTATATCTATTTATCTGATATATATTAAGATAAATATGAGTTCATGATGATATATTCCACTCGAATCCATTATCACAGGGTTCATTCATACCTTCTACCTTGCTTGTATATGTATTTATATAACTTATTTTTCTGACAGTGAGGAACTTAGTTCTCATTATCTTTAATGAGATATTTATTCAACCTAGCATACATGTAAACCAATTTCAGAATTGTTCAATGAACTCTATGAGTAACAAATTTATAAACTAGAGTATAATGTTATTATATAGTTTTATTTGTTTAGGCTTCAGTCTTTATCAAGTCAAAACACTGTTTTTGAAAGTTACCTAGGTCAGCCCCTTACCCCTCACCTTCATATATCCAATGGATACATTTGTAATGAAATTAGATTCCACTGTCACAGTTTACATTCCATACTGTGATTGATACCCTGTTTGATTTTTCCTTATAGTATGCATAAAGATCATGCTTTGTGTTATACCGTTCTATTGGCTCTGAAAATGCGTACAGTCATGTATCCAGCAGTAAGTTATCATAAAGAGTGGTTCCAACTTCTAAAAATTTTTTGATATGGCCCCCTTTACACAACCACACAAATGTAAATGTCTGACAATCAATAACCAGTCTTCTATCACTATTGTTTTGCTATTTCCAGAATGCTGTATAAAGGGAATGATACAAAATGTAGCCTTGAGGGCTCTCTGCTCTGCAGGGAGCCTGCTTCCTCCCCCCTCTCTCTGCCAGCCTCTCTGCCTACTTGTGATCTCTGTCTGTCAAATAAATAAATAAAATCTTTAAAAAAAAAAATGTAGCCTTGGGGTTTGGCTTCTTTCAAACAGTAAAATACATTTAAGGTTAATTTATGAACCAATAGAGAATTTTCTTAGATCTGAGTAGTAATCCATTTTATGAATGTATAACAGTTGGTTTATCCATTCACATGTTGAAAGATATCTTGTTATTCCCAGGCTTTGGCCATTATCAATAAAACTGCTACAAACATTCACATACAGGTTTTGTATGAACAGAAAATTTCAATTTTCTTGGGTAAATATCTGGGAGTGGGATGGCTGGATTGTTTTATAAATATATGATTAACATTTTAAGAAACTGTGAACCTGTTTCCAAAGTACCTGTACCATTTTGCATTCCCAATAGCGATGAACGAGAATTCCTGATGCTCTGTGCTTCCTTTCCTCCCACATTGCATATTGATAGTTTTATTTTCTTTAAAGTTATTCTACAAGATATGCTGTGTTATGTCACTTTGGTTTTATTTTGCATTTCTTTAATGACTAATAATGTTGAGCATGTTTTCAAAGGCTTATTTTCCATTTGTAGATCTTGGTCAGGAGTGTTTGTTTAGATATACTGCCTATTTTTTTTCCAGTGATTTTTTTTTTTTAATTGAGTGTGTGCGTGTGTGTATGTAGGTATGTATGTATGTATTATATAAGTCCTTTATAAGACAGGTGAGTGGCAAATATATTATCCCAGTCTGTGATTTGCATTTTTATTCTCTTACCACTTTATTTTGCAGAGCAAAAGATTGAATTTACTGAAACCCAGTCTATTAATTTCTTTATGCATTATGCTTTTGCTGTCATATCCTAAGATGAATCACCAAATCCAAGGTCATACCAATTTTCTCCTGTTTTCTTCTAGAAATTGTATAGTTTTATGTTTTACATTGGGGGCTAGTGATCTCTTTTAAATTAACATTTGTTTAAGGTGTGAGGCATATACGGAGGTTCATTATTTTGTATATGAACATTTAGTTGGCTTACATCATTTATTGAAAAGATTATCCTTTCTCCATCAAATTGCTTTTGCACCTCGGTCAAAAAATTAGTTGTTCTCTTTTCTCTTTTCTTTTCTTTTTTGTTTTTTCTTTCCTTTCCTTTCCTTTCCTTTCCTTTTGTGTATTTTTACTTAAAATGACCTTACTTTTTAGAGCAGTTTTACAATATTTACAATACTGAGAGGAGTGTAGAGAGATATCCCATATACCTCATAAGGGCCTAGCCAGATAATGGGATAGTCTTCCTATTACCAACATCCCTCACCAGATTGGTACATTTTGTTAAAAACAAAGTATGGGGCGCCTGGGTAGCTCAGTGGGTTAAGCCGCTGCCTTCGGCTCGGGTCGTGATCTCAGGGTCCTGGGATCGAGTCCCGCATCGGGCTCTCTGCTCCGCGGGGAGCCTGCTTCCCTCTCTCTCTCTCTCTGCCTGCCTCTCCGTCTACTTGTGATCTCTCTCTGTCAAATAAATAAATAAATAATCTTAAAAAAAAAAAAACAAAAAAACAAAGTATGAACCTACATTGACACATAGTAATCACTCAAAGTCCAGAGTTTACCTTAAGGCCCACTCTTGGTATTGTGAGTTTGGATAAACATTTAATGACATATATCTATCATTATAAATCATATAGAGTATTTTATTACCCTAAAAATCCTCTGTTCTCTACCTATTCATTTCCTCCTCCCTCAACCCTAGTAACTATCAATCTTTTTATTTTTTCCATAGTTTTCCCTTTTCCAGAATGTCATAGAGTTGGAATCATACAGTATAGAGCCTTTTCAGATTAGTTTCTTTCTCTTAATAGTATATATTTATGTTTCCTCCATGTCTTTTCATGGCTTGATATCTCATTTCTTTTTGGTACTGGATAATATTTCATTGTCTAGCTGTATCACAGTTTATTCATTCATTTAATTTCAGAAGGACAACTTGGTTGCTTCCAAGCATTGACATTATGAAGAAGCTGCTATAAATGCCCATGTACAGACATAGTTTTCAACTTCTTTGAATAAATACCGAATAGTACAAATGCCGGATGGTGTGTTATAAGTGTGTCTATTGTATTACAAAGTAGCTATACCATTTTGCATTCTGTCCAGCAATATGTGAGAGTTACTGTTCTGCCACTTCCTTGCCAGCATTTGGTTTTGTCAGCATTTCTGATTTTGGCCATTCTAGTAGGTATGTAGAAGTATCTCATTATTTTATTTTTTTTTTAAGAATTAGTTATTTATTTTAGAAAGAGACAGAATTATTTTAGAAAGAGAGAGAGAGAGCACAGTAGGGAGGGGCAGAGGGAGAGGGAGAGAGAACATTTTAAGCAGACTCCACACTGAGCATGAGTCCAGACTGGGGCTGGATCCCAGAAACCTGAGATTATGACCTGAGCTGAAACCAAGAGTCAGATGCTTAACTGACTGAGCCACCAAGGAACCCCTCAGTGTTGTTTTAATTTGTATTTCCTGATGACTGATGATATGAAGCATGTTTTCAAATTCTTATTTGCTATATGTATTTCTTTTTTGGTTAGGTGTATGTCAAGATTATTAGACCATTTTTAAGACCATTTTAAAATTTTATTTATTTATTTATTTATAAAATATTTTATTTATTTATTTGACAGAGAGAGAGATCACAAGTAAGCAGAGAGGCAGGCCGGTGTGGTGGGGTGGGGGAGAAGGCTCCCTGCTGAGTAGACAGCCTGGTGTAGGGCTTGATCCCAGGACCCTGAGATCATGACCTGAGCGGAAGGCAGAGGCTTAATCTACTGAGCCACCCAGACACCCTTAAGACCATTTTTTAAAAATAAAGTTGTTTTCTTAATGTTGTTTTAGGAGTTCTTTGTATATTTTGGACAGTAGTTCTCTAAAAGATATGTCTTTTGCAAATATTTTTCCCTTTATGTGGCTTATCTTCTATTGTCTTTATATTATCTCTGTAGACCTGAAGTTTTAATTTTAATGAAGTTTAGCTTATCAATTATTTACTTCATGAAACACATCTTTCATGGTGTACCAATATTTTCTAGAAATTTTAAGTTTTGCATGTTACATTTATCTTTGTGATCCATTTTGAGTTAATTTTTGTGAAATGTGTAAGGTCTCTATCTGAATGCCCCCCCCCTTTTTTTTTTTTTGCATGTAGATGTCCAGGTGTTTCAGTACCATTTGTTAGACTATCATTTTTTCATTGCAGTACCTTTGTTCCTCTGTCAAAGATTGGTTGATGATATATTTATGTCTGTCTATACCTGGTCTCTGTTCTATTGATCTATTTGTCTATTCTTCTTACACTATCACAGTTTCTTGATAACTGTAGCTTTTTAGTAATTCTTGAGGTTGAGTAGTGTCAGTCTTTTAACTTTGTTCTCCTTCAATACTTTGTTGGTTATTCTGTGTCTCTTGCCTCCCCATATAAACTTTAAAATTCATTTGTCATATCTATAAAATAGCTTTGTTCTACTTTGTCTTCTAATCTTTTTATGCCTTTATGGTTTTAACTGAGCATTGTACATGATTCCTGATTCCATTTTTTTTTCTTCTTTCTTAGCATATTAGCTATACATCTTTTTTAGTGGTTGCCCTAGAGTCTACAATGTGTATTTACAACTAATATAAGTCCATTTCCAAATAATAATATTCCACTTCTTGGATAGTGTAAATATCTTATAATAATAAAGTAATGCTGATTCCTTCCAGATTTCTCTCCTATTATTGTTGTTATTCATTTCACATTTGTATAAGCACATGTACATTTGTAGGATATATATTAAGCATACATAAATGGGTACATTGTTGCTATTATTATTTTGAATAAACTGGTATCTGTGGGGTCAATTAAGAACAAGAAAAAGAAAAGTTTTCTTTTACCTCTATTTATTCTTTCTTTGATACTTTTCCTTTCTTTATGTAGATCCAACTTCTGACCTATATTACTTTTTTTTTCCCCCTTCCAAGGAACTTCTTTTAACATTTCTTGGAAGACAGCTCTACTGGCAAGAAATTCCCTCAATTTTTATTTGAGAAAGTTTTTATTTCTCCTTCATTTTTAAAGTAAATATTCCAGGGGAAAAAATTCTAGTTTGGTGTATTTTTCTTTCAACATTTTAAATCCATTATTTTCTTGCTTCTGTGCTTCTCTGGATAAATCATATGAAATTCTTGTCTTTATGCCTTATGAGTAAGGCATTTTTTTTCATTCTGTTTTCTTTCAGTATTTTTTTTCTTTATTTTTGTAATTTGAAAATATTGTGTCTACATATAGTTTTTTAAAAATTTTTTGCTGTCTATTCTCCTTGCTATTATTTTTTATTAAAGTATAATTGGCATATAATACCCTTTTGGTTTCAGGTATACATCATAGTGATTTTATATTTTTATACATTTTAAAATGATCCCCATGAAAAGTCTAGTTATCATCTCTCACCATACAAGGTTATTATATTATTAACTCTATATTGTATATATATATATTAACTATATATATTGTATTATTATCTACACTCCAGTGACATTTATTTTATAACTGGAAGCTTATACCTCTTAACCTCCTATTTGCTATTCTCTGAGCTTCCTGAATCTGTGGTTTGGGGAAATTATTAGTCATTTTATTTTCAAATATTTATTATGTTCCTTTCTCTTTTTCTTCCCTTTCTGATATTCTTGTTATGCATATGTTACATCTTTTACAGTTTTCCCACCATCCTTGGATATTATGCCTTTTTTTTTTTTTTAAGTCATTGTTCTCTTTGCTTTTCAGTGTCATGGATCCTACTGATCCTCAAAGTCAAAGATTCTATCCTCAGCTGTGTCTAGTCTAGTAGTAATCTCATTAAAACGATTCTTCCTATTAGCTTTTTCTTTTTTTAAAAAAATCTAGCATTTCTTTTGGATTCTTTCTTAGAATTTTTATCTCTCTGCTTACATTGTCCATCTTTTCTTGCTTAATGTTTACCTTAGCCATTAGATCCCTTAAAATATTAGTCATTGATACTTTAAATTCCTAGTTTGGTAATTCTAACATCCCTGACACGGGGCTCAGTCTTACAACCCTGAGATAATGACCTGACCTGAAACCAAGAATTGGACACTTAACTAACTGCACCACCCAGTTGCCCCAGAATGGGATTCTTTGATTAAGCCGTAGTTTTAGGCAGGCACTGTAAACCTGAGTCTTGGGGTTGTGACCTTCATAAATGTTCCTGTCCTCTTCCAGATATAATGCTGGCTTGTAGTCCTGCCCCTTCCATTAGAGGAGGACTTTTTATTTTTCTCTTGTTCTTTCTAAGCTGCAGTAGGTTTCCACAAGTACACCTAGGCTATCAATTTTGTTGTTGTTTGTTTTGGGTTTTGACTCTTCCACTGCAAATTAAAGCTCTTAATTCTTAAGGACAATAAACATATGGTCTTGGCTAAAGTTTAAACAGAATTTGCTGCTACTTCCCCAAGTCAGCATCACAAAGAAAGTTTTCCCTGGATTCCTTCCCTCCTTCTGGTAAGACTTTTTCTAATCCTCTTGGAGGATTTTCTGAAGGAAAAACCAGAAAGAGGGTAAGAATTTACTATCTGAAACCTGTAAGGTTTTTACATTCACCTATTAACCCACTCAACCATAACAATTTCTTAAGATTCCTAGCTGAAATTTCTTCAGTTTCTATGATGTTTTGTTTCTTCTTCCCTAGGTAAACAATTGTTCCAATCTTGTTTCTCACTGTAGGTTCCTGTCTCTCTCCATATTTTGGATTATTTTTTTGCTATGTAACCTCAGTTCTCTCATAGAATCAAGAAAAATGTAAAATTGCAGTTTATCTACTTTCTTGTTATAAGTGAAAGCAATGCTGTTTTTAGGTCTCTACATCTCAGAGCTGAAACTGAAGTTCAGTGAATTTTTTCTTAGTTTCATATTTAATCCAAATTATAAGAAAACAAATTGGTGATTGTTTTGATAGTAGAATACAAGAGTGTGTAGATATCAGTATTTTGCAATGTAATTACTACTACAATGTTAGCCAAGACTTCTATTAAGTCACATAATTATTATTTTGTTGTTGTGAGAACAATTAAGATCTAGTTTCTTTGCCAGTTTGAGGTTTAGAATACAGTATTATTGACTAAAATCACTATGCTGATATTAGATATCCAGGGATTATCTATTTACTAGCTCTTAAGTTTTTACCCTTAAACAACATATCCCTAATTCACCCATTCCCTGTAATAACTACTATTGTACTTTCTGTTTTAATTAGTTCAACATTTTTACGTTCTGCATGTAAGTGATATCATATGGTATTTGTCTTTCCCCATCTGATTTACCTCATTTAACATACTTTCATCAAAGTCCATCCATGTTATCACAATGGCAATAGTTCCTTCCTTTTTATGGATGAATACTATTTAAAATGTGCATGTATTATTCAGACATGATACATTTGTATGGTATAGAATGTAAGACTTTCACTTCAAGTTCAAAATATCGTTATGTGTAATGTCAAGAAAGTCTGTGTTTCTAATGAATACCAGTTATGATACAAATGGGAATTGGTAAGAGTTTTACTCTTCCCTGAGAATTAGTGCTTTCTGCACTCTGATTCAAGGAAGTATATAAGGATACTAATATATATTTGCAAATGCTGTAAAAAGTTTTGAAAAATACTTCTAGAAATAATGGATGACAACAAAAATTGAATTAAAATGATATTAAAAATATGATCTTGATATTATCAATTCTTATATGCTAGAAACCTGCTTTTATTCTTGACTCCCTTTGGCAACAATTAATTATCTCTTAAACCCACCTGTAACACTCTATCTCCAATACTATCACTTCAGTCCAGGTTATCATCATCTTTCCCTTACCTGATGCCACTAGATTTCTGGCTCCTTTCTGACATCCACTCTTATCCTTCCCAAATTCATTTTCTGTGGTTAACTAAGCAACATTTCTTGATGACAAATGTCCTCATACCACTCATCATTTTTTTTAATTGCACTGGAGATTGAGTTCAGTACTCTTTACCTGACTTAGAAAGTCTTGAGTACTTAACTTTCAAGCTGAGTACTATGTGTACAATTACATATCCTCATCCCCATGTCCACTATCTTCCAACTACACTTCTTTTGGGTACTTAAGTACCCTCTCCTCCCTCCTTAAGAAATTCATAAATGTTCATCCTCATATTTTCTGCATCTAGCTAATTTAATTTCTTTTCCTCTTGCTTTAGGATTAAACTTATATGTACTTTATGAGAGTACCCTTCCATGAATCTCCAATCTGGAGTGCAGTTTTCTCTTAGGACTTTCTTCTATTTGTTTTCTTTCATACAGTTCACACTTAAAATTATTTCACCAATATTTACTACCCACTCTAGATTATAAACTCTATAAACAAAAAAAACTTTCATATTTTGCTTACCTCTATAATCTTACGGACTGGCATACTGTTGACAGCCAACAAAAGGCAGCAATATACCCAGTTTCCAAGATTGGATGGAACTTGACAAAGTATCAAGCAGAGTGTAAGTTAGGAAGGCTGACAGTCAAGAAAGGAATAGTGTTTCAAGAAAGAAGTAAAGTCTGAAGGAAGAGTTGATTGTCAGTGGAGAAAGTTAGATATATCTTGGTAATAGCAAGGCCAAGGCACTGGGGAAGGTGGTGGTGAGTGAAGGTCACCAGCAAAGAATGTGTTAATGGGAAAGCGAGTGTCCACTGCCCATGGAAGGGAAATCATATTTCAGGTCCATACAGTAAGACATTAGAGAGCATATATCTTATGTCTCTGCTTTTGTTTAGATTGGTTTTAGAATTGTATTTTGTTGAAGTTATATGTAGATATTAATCATATCAACTGATAGGAATTAAAGAGAAAGCTGGTTATGGTCTCTACACCAGTGGTTTTCAGACTTTAGCATACATAAGTATTACATAGAAGTTTTCTTTAAACACAGATTTGGGAGCTCTACTCCAAAATTTCTGATTCAGCCCTGTTTTGGGTAAGGACAAGAATTAGCATTCTAAACAATTTTCTAGTTATGAAGTTGCTTCTTTAGAGACCATATTTTGGCAAATACTGCACTTGACCGCACTCTTAGTTTCCATGGAATCACATGCATTTTGCAAGCTTTAATCATTCCCTGCTTTCCTCTTCTGATAGTTTAAATAAGCAAACAAATGGAATAAGATTTCAGATACTAATAGGTAGTTTTACTATGTGATTATAGAGGTAACACCAACAGTGAGTCATATGGTCTGCAGCTGAGAGGAATTAAACTTGAAAGGAATTTTTGTTCTCCTTTTCTCTTTCCCTCAGTATTACTATGAGAGGAAATTTGTAGCCTTAATGCACTTGTGCAGTTTGTGCCTCATTTTGAATATCTAAAATGATGATAAATCCATGGTCTTCTTTCCTTCCTTTCTTCCCTTCCTCATTTATTTATTTATTATTTATTTATTTATTCATTCATTCATATGTTTTTTTTCCAAGATACCATGTTGCTAATTTGTTCTAGAATGATTATTTTTCTACTTTTCAAATCTTTTTTTTTTAAATTTAAAGCATATAGCCATTAGTTTTTATTCCTTTGTAAATATCTTTAAAGAATTCAGTTTACTTCCTGTACCATACTTTCTGTGGATTTTGTGTAGAGAACCGATTTAATCTCCTGCATGGTATATGGATTATAATTCATATTTGTATTTGGTTAAATTCAGAAGACTCTACATGATTTTGTTCATGTGGTTTTAAAATCTTAAGTATATACTTAACATATATAATTTGAAGAGGTCAGTATGGAAATTTTGAGATATTGCCAACTCAGAAAAGATCACTGTTTGGTGGGATATTGCCTGGAGAAAGTTACAAATTCTATCCACATATTGTATTCTTTGAAAACTGGGTAATGAGACTTGTCCCTTTTTTTCCTGGGTGCTTTCATCTATTAAATGGCATGATAATATTATCTGCATCATAACATGATATTCAGAATTAAGCATCCAACAAATAGAAGACTGGGGCATAATCGATAGTCAAAAAAATTGAAGATCATTATTATTAGTTGAATATTAATTTCCCTCTAGTGTTATTCTTAGATAGTAGTTTTTGCCTTATTCTCTTCACCAGGGGGTTTTTACTAAAATCTCTTGAAGTTCTAGTTATTATTTGTAGAGCTACAGTTTACTGAATGCTTACTAAGATCTAGGCACTGTGCCAAAATCTTCACTTACTGTATGTGATTTACTATTCACAGTAATATTGGATGCAATATTATTATCCCAATTTTATAAATCTAGATAATGAGACTTTGGGAAGTCTTATGTTATTATATATTAAGCAAAAATTATAAGTACACAATTTCGCTTAGAGGTAGGATAAAATGAGGGTTAAAAACATGGACACCAGGGTTTTGAAAAGATGAAGTAGATTACTTTTCCCTATTTCTCTTGCTGAACATGGCTAAAAGCTCTGGATATCATATATAAAATAAACATAAGAGTCAGAAAGATGGAGATAAGAAAAACTGGCTAGGGACCTAAGGACAGAAGAAAAAAATGTCGATGAGTTCCCAGAATTTTCTTTTTATCTCACATATGTTTTCTGCTAGAAAAACAGGCAATCTGGAGATACCAAAGAGCTCAGATAGTAAAAGCCATAAGAAAAACCTACTGTGCTAACCAAAGGACCAATAAAGGGGTTACCCAGCAAGATGGGAAATTTTTAGAAAATAACCATTCTGTTACAGCTGAATAATCCAGAGAAGACTCTGGCCACATTCACAGTCACCTCAGCAAAGGTTGAATGGAGAGCCTAGACTTCTATCCTTACTAGACTCTAAGGTAGTACCCCAAACCCCAGTCAGCAAAGAAGGTTGAGTGAAGAATCAAAATTTTATGCCTATCAAGTGATAAAAAGGCCATCACCTAATATGGTATCCATGGAAACCACTTGGGAAGCACCTTATATGGTATCCATGGAAACCACTTGGGAAGCTTGAATATCCACCACCATTTAGTAGTAATAATATACTCTTTCCTCTCCCTAAAAGGATGATGTCAGAAGAAGCCCAGTGGAGAATCAGGACTGTCACCACCAGCCAGTGGTATGGAGACATCTCTGACCACAGTGTCAAAGGAAGCCAAATTGGAGACATGGTCCTCTTGTAGTAATGAGGCAGTAATGATTCCCTGTTAGGTTTGTCAGAGAAGTCCTATTAAAAGAGAAGATTCAAATAAGATCCAGAGCCTCATAAAATAATACCCCAATTTTAAAAATTTCAATAAAAAAATCATTTGTTATACCAAAACCATGAAAATATCAATTTGAATGAGAAGAGACAATGAACAGATGCTAACACCGATATTATAACCTCTTTGAATGAAACAGAGGAAAGAAACAAAGAAATAACATGATTTTGAAGTAGCTGGGTCTATAGCAAATAATTTAATACTATTGTCATCAAAGTCTAGAAGAAGATGGAGAGGGGTAGGTATTGTTGAAGGCTGGGGGTAGGTGTTGCCAAAAACAAAACAAAACAAAAATTAAAGAAATAATAGTAGAAAATTTCCCTGGTCTGTCAAAAAATATAACCTACAGATCCAAGAAGCTGATTGAGCCCTAAAGAGAAAAAACACAAAGAAATACATACTGGGGCGCCTGTGTGGCTCAGTGGCTTAAGCCTCTGCCTTCGGTTCTGGTCATGATTTCAGGGTCCTGGGATCGAGCCCCACATCAGGCTCTCTGCTCAGTGGGGGGCCTGCTTCCCCCTCTCTCTCTGCCTGCCTCTCTGCCTACTTGTGATCTCTCTGTGTCAAATAAATAAATAAAATCTTAAAAAAAAAGAAATACATACCAATGTACCTAACTAAATTTCTAAAAAGTACAAAGCAAAATCTTGAAAGTAGCCAAAGAGAAATGCAACAAAACAGTTGAGTTCTCATCAGAAACCATAAAGTTCAGAAGAAAGGACACAGTATTTTTCAGGTGTTAAAAGAAAGGAGCCACCAAACCAGAATTCTATATCTGCTAAAATATTATCCAGGAAAGAAGAGGGAATTAATACATTCTCAGATTAAAGAAAAATAAGAGAATTTGTTTCCCAGAAGCCTAACCTAAAGAATGGCCAAAATAATTTCTTTAAACAGAAAAGAAATAGTAAAAGAAGAAATCTTGTCATATCAGGAAGGAAGACCAATGCCAAGAGCAAACATATGGATAAATATAGTAGATTGCTGTTCTGTGCTTGAATTTACTATATGATATTTGGCAATTGAAACAAATTATAACACTCTTGGATGTTGTTCTCCAAGTATGTAGAGAAAATATTTATGATAATAAATTATAGATGGGAGATGGTAAAAGAGAGGGTGCTATAAAGGGAGGTAGTATTTCCACACTTGAATTGGTAAAATGTTGACACCACTAAACTGTGGTAAGGTATGTATATACAATGTGACATCTAGAACAACCATTAAATAATGTGTGCAAGAAAATACATGCAAAAACACCATAGTAAGTAAAAGTGAAATTCTAAAATATGTTTAAATCAACAGAAAGATAGGGAGAACAAAAATGAGAAATACAAAAATGGGACAACCCCCCATAAATGGCTGAGTTAAGTTCTAATATCAGTTATATTATATTAAGTATAAGTGGCCTAAATGCACCAATTAAAAAACAGATTGGCAGAGTGGATAAAAATACTCAGTGATCCAGCTATCCACTCTCTACAAGAAACTCATTTCAAATACAACACTCTCAAGGGTATTATGCTAAGTGAAAGGAATCTCAAAGCTTATATACTGAGTAATTTTTTTACAACATTCTCAAAATGACAAATTATGGACACATAAAACAGATTGATAATTGTCAAGTGTTAGGAATATTGCAGGGCAGAGTGTGAGTTTGAATATAAAGTAGTAACATAAAAGAAATTTCCTTGGTAATAGGGATATTTCTCAATTTTTATTTCAGTGATTGGTACATGAATATATACTCATGATAAAAATGATATGGTATATTTGTATGCATTATATACATGTACACACTGTATCAAGGTCAATTTCCTGGTTTTAATATTTATTATAGTTACATAAAATGTGAGTATGGAGGAAACTAAATGAATGAACCTCTCTGTAATAATTTTAAAGAGTTTTATGAATCTATAATTTTCCCCTAAAAATTAGAGAGGAACACATTAAGAAAATGAAGGATAAAAATGATATAATCATATAAGTAGATGGAGAAAAAGTATTTGACAAAATCCAACATTCATTCGTGATAAAGCTCTCAACAAACTGGGTGTAGAGAGAACATAACATAATAAAGGCCATATAAGATAAGCCTACTGATAATATACTCAACAGTGAAAAGTTGAAAGCTTTTTTTAAAAATCAGGAATAAGACAAAGATGCCCACTTCTGTCACTTTCATTTAACATAATAATACTGGTGGTCCTAGCCAGAAAAATTTGGCAAGAAATAGAAATAAAGTGTATCCAAACTGGAAAGGAAAAAGTAAAACTCTGTTTGCAGATGACATGAAATTATATATAAAAACAAAAAACACCTAATGACTGTACCAAAAACTATTAGGACTAAATAAATGAATTCAGTAAAATTGCAAGATACAAACTCAATCTACAAAAATTAGTTGTGTTTCTATACACTAAAAATGAACTATCAGAAAGAGAAGTTAAGAAAACAAGGCCATTTACAATTACATAAAAACAAAATAAACAAACAAACAAAAACACCTAGATGTGAGCTTGACCAAGGTGGTAAAAGACCTGTAGACTGAGAACCATAAGACACTGATGAAAGAAATTTAAGACAAAATTAAACAGAAAGATATTCCATGCTCATGGATTGAAAGAAGTTAATATCCAAAATATATAAGGAATTCATACAACTCAGTAGCAAAGAAAATCTGCTTAAAAATGTTCATAAGGTTCAAAAAGACATTTTTCCAAAGACATACAGATGGTCAACAAATACAGATGGTCAACACATACATGAAAATGTGCTCAAGGGGTGCCTGGGTGGCTCAGTGGGTTAAAGCCTCTGCCTTGGGCTCAGGTCATGGTCCCAGGGTTCTGGGATCACCCCGTGTCAGGCTCTCTGCTCAGCAGGGAGCCTGCTTCCCTTCCTCTCTCTCTGCCTGCCTCTCTGCCTGCTTGTGATCTCTGTCTGTCAAATAAATAAATAAAATCTTTAAAAAAAAAAAAGAAAAAGAAAATGTGCTCAACATGGTTAATCATCAGAGAAATTCAAATTAAAATCTTAATAAGATACCACCTCATGCTTGTTAAAATGGCTTTCATCAAAAAAACAATGATATGTGTTGCTTGGGATGTGGAGACAAGGGAACAGTTGTGCACTGTTGGTAGCAATGTAAATCAGTGCAGTCACTATGGAAAGCATTATGTAAGTTCCTCAAAAAGTTAAAAATATAACTACCATATGATCCGGCAGTCCAACTTCTAGGTGTTTATCCAAAGAAAATGAAAACACTAATTTGAACAAACATATATAACCCCATGTTTATTGCAGTATTATTTACAATGGCCAAGATATGGAACAACCTAAGTGTTTATCAATGGAGGAATGGATAAAGAAAATATGTCATATATATGTATATATATATATATGATATATACATATATATCATAATTAAATATTATTATTCAAACATAAAAAACAATAAATTCTTACCATTTATGACAAATGACAATGTGGTTGGAACTTGAGAGCATTTTGCTAACTGAAATAAGTCAGAAAGGGGAGGAGTCAAGATGGCGGAGAAGTAGCAGGCTGAGACTACTTCGGGTAGCGGGAGATCAGCTAAATAGCTTATCTAAAGATTGCAAACACCTACAAATCCAACGGGAGATTGAAGAGAAGAAGAACAGCAACTCCAGAAACAGAAAATCAACCACTTTCTGCAAGGTAGGACTGGTGGAGAAGTGAATCCAAAGCGACGGGAAGATAGACCGCGGGGGGAGGGGCCGGCTCCCGGCGAGCGGCGGAGCAACGGAGCAAAATCAGGACTTTTAAAAGTCTGTTCTGCTGAGGGACCGCTCCAGAGGCTTAACTGGGGTGAAGCCCAGGCGGGGTAAGCGCGGCCTCAGGTCCCGCAGGGTCGCAGAAGGATCGGGGGTGTCTCAGTGTCGCAGAGCTTACCGGTATTAGAACGGGGAAGCCGGCTGCAGAGACAGAGCCGAGGAGTGACTCTCAGCTCAGGGTTGCCTTGAACCGGTCGCAGGCTCGGTCAGCTCGGAGCGCGGCCGGAGGCCAGGGTGACGGGAGTCATTTGGCACTGTTCTCTGAGGGCGCACTGAGGAGTGGGGCCCCGGGGTCTCGGCTCCTCCGGGCCGGAGACCAGGAGGCCGCCATCTTTATTCCCGTCCTCCGGACTCTACGGAAAGCGCTCAGGGAACAAAAGCTCCCGAAAGCGAACCCGAGCGGATGACTCAGCGCGGCCCCGGGTAAGGGCGGTGCAACTCCGCCTGGGGCAAAGACGCTTGAGAATCACTACAACGGGCCCCTCCCCCAGAAGATCTACGGGAAACCCAGCCAGGACCAAGTTCACCTACCAAGGAGAACGGCGGAATTCCAGAGGAGAAGAAAGCAAAGCACGGAACTCATGGCTTTCTCCCCATGATTTTTTAGCCTTGCAGTTAATTTAATTTTTTTTTTCTTTTTCAATTTTTTTTTCTTTTTCTCTTCTTCTACTAAATTTTTTTTAACTTTTACCATTTTCTTTTTTTTAACGTCTCTTAAATAGTTTATCTAATATATATATATTTTTTCTTTTTTTATATTTTTTTCTTTATCGGCTTTCTTTTTTTTAATAGTTTTTTTTTTCTTTCTTTCTGAACCCCTTTTTATCCCCTTTCTCCCCCCTCACAATTCAGGATCTCTTCTGATTTGGCTAAAGCATATTTTCCTGGGGTTGTTGCCACCCTTTTAGTATTTTACTTGCTCCTTCATAAACTCTTATCTGGACAAAATGACAAGGCGGAAAAATTCACAACAAAAAAAAGAACAAGAGGCAATACCAAAGGCTAGGGACCTAATCAATACAGACATTGGTAATATGTCAGATATAGAGTTCAGAATGATGATTCTCAAGGTTCTAGCCGGGCTTGAAAAAGGCATGGAAGATATTAAAGCAACCCTCTTGGGAGATATAAAAGCCCTTTCTGGAGAAATAAAAGAACTAAAATCTAACCAAGTTGAAATCAAAAAAGCTATTAATGAGGTGCAATCAAAAATGGAGGCTCTCACTGCTAGGATAAATGAGGCAGAAGAAAGAATTAGCGATATAGAAGACCAAATGACCGAGAATAAAGAAGCTGAGCAAAAGAGGGACAAACAGCTACTGGACCACGAGGGGAGAATTCGAGAGATAAGTGACACCATAAGACGAAACAACATTAGAATAATTGGGATTCCAGAAGAAGAGGAAACAGAGAGGGGAGCAGAAGGTATATTGGAGAGAATTATTGGAGAGAATTTCCCCAATATGGCAAAGGGAACAAGCATCAAAATCCAGGAGGTTCAGAGAACCCCCCTCAAAATCAATAAGAATAGGTCTACACCCCGTCACCTAATAGTAAAATTGACAAGTCTTAGTGACAAAGAAAAGACCCTGAAAGCAGCCCGGGAAAAGAAGTCTGTAACGTACAATGGTAAAAATATTAGATTGGCAGCAGACTTATCCACAGAGACCTGGCAGGCCAGAAAGAGCTGGCATGATATATTCAGAGTACTAAATGAGAAAAACATGCAGCCAAGAATACTATATCCAGCTAGGCTATCATTGAAAATAGGAGGAGAGATTAAAAGCTTCCAGGACAAACAAAAACTGAAAGAATTTGCAAATACCAAACCAGCTCTACAGGAAATATTGAAAGGGGTCCTCTAAGCAAAGAGAGACCCTCAAAGTAGTAGATCAGAAAGAAACAGAGACAATATACAATAACAGTCACCTTACAGGCAATACAATGGCACTAAATTCATATCTCTCAATACTTACCCTGAATGTTAATGGGCTAAATGCCCCAATCAAAAGACACAGGGTATCAGAATGGATAAAAAAACAAAAACCATCTATATGTTGCCTACAAGAAACTCATCTTACACCCGAAGACACCTCCAGGTTTAAAGTGAGGGGGTGGAAAAGAATTTACCATGCTAATGGACATCAGAAGAAAGCAGGAGTGGCAATCCTTATATCAGATCAATTAGATTTTAAGCCAAAGATTATAATAAGAGATGAGGAAGGACACTATATCATACTCAAAGGAACTGTCCAACAAGAAGATCTAACAATTTTAAATATCTATGCCCCTAACGTGGGAGCAGCCAACTATATAAACCAATTAATAACAAAATCAAAGAAACACATCGACAAGAATACAATAATAGTAGGGGATTTTAACACTCCCCTCACTGAAATGGACAGATCATCCAAGCAAAAGATCAACAAGGAAATCAAGGCCTTAAATGACACACTGGACCAGATGGACATCACAGATATATTCAGAACATTTCATCCCAAAGCAACAGAATACACATTCTTCTCTAGTGCACATGGAACATTCTCCAGAATAGATCACATTCTTGGTCCTAAATCAAGTCTCAACCGGTATCAAAAGATTGGGATCATTCCCTGCATATTTTCAGACCACAATGCTCTAAAGCTAGAACTCAATCACAAGAGGAAATTTGGAAAGAACCCAAATACATGGAGACTAAACAGCATCCTTCTAAAGAATGAATGGGTCAACCAGGAAATCAAAGAAGAATTGAAAAAAATTATGGAAACAAATGATAATGAAAACACAACAGTTCAGAATCTGTGGGACACAACAAAGGCAGTCCTGAGAGGAAAATATATAGCGGTACAAGCCTTTCTCAAGAAACAAGAAAGGTCTCAGGTACACAACCTAACCCTACACCTAAAGGAGCTGGAGAAAGAACAAGAAAGAAACCCTAAACCCAGCAGGAGAAGAGAAATCATAAAGATCAGAGCAGAAATCAATGAAATAGAAACCAAAAAAACAATAGAACAAATCAACGAAACTAAGAGCTGGTTCTTTGAAAGAATTAATAAGATTGATAAACCCCTGGCCAGACTTATCAAAAAGAAAAGAGAGAGGACCCAAATAAATAAAATCATGAATGAAAGAGGAGAGATCACAACGAACACCAAAGAAATACAGACAATTATAAGAACATACTATGAGCAACTCTACGCCAACAAATTGGACAATCTGGAAGAAATGGATGCATTCCTAGAGACATATAAACTACCACAACTGAACCAGGAAGAAATAGAAAGCCTGAACAGACCCATAACCAGTAAGGAGATTGAAACAGTCATCAAAAATCTCCAAACAAACAAAAGCCCAGGGCCAGACGGCTTCCCGGGGGAATTCTACCAAACATTTAAAGAAGAACTAATTCCTATTCTCCTGAAACTGTTCCAAAAAATAGCAATAGAAGGAAAACTTCCAAACTCATTTTATGAGGCCAGCATCACCTTGATCCCAAAACCAGACAAGGATCCCAACAAAAACGAGAACTACAGACCAATATCCTTGATGAACACAGATGCAAAAATTCTCGCCAAAATACTAGCCAATAGGATTCAACAGTACGTTAAAAGGATTATTCACCACGACCAAGTGGGATTTATTCCAGGGCTGCAAGGCTGGTTCAACATCCGCAAATCAATCAATGTGATACAACACATTAATAAAAGAAAGAACAAGAACCATATGAGACTCTCCATAGATGCTGAAAAAGCATTTGACAAAGTACAGCATCCCTTCCTGATCAAAACTCTTCAAAGTGTAGGGATAGACGGCACATACCTCAATATTATCAAAGCCATCTATGAAAAACCCACCGCAAATATCATTCTCAATGGAGAAAAACTGAAAGCTTTTCCGCTAAGGTCAGGAACACGGCAGGGATGTCCGTTATCACCACTGCTCTTCAACATAGTACTAGAAGTCCTAGCCTCAGCAATCAGACAACAAAAGGAAATTAAAGGCATCCAAATCGGCAAAGAAGAAGTCAAACTATCACTCTTTGCAGATGATATGATACTCTATGTGGAAAACCCAAAAGACTCCAATCCAAAACTGCTAGAACTTGTACAGGAATTCAGTAAAGTGTCAGGATATAAAATCAATGCACAGAAATCAGTTGCATTTCTCTACACCAACAACAAGACAGAAGAAAGAGAAATTAAGGAGTCCATCCCATTTACAATTGCACCCAAAACTATAAGATACCTAGGAATAAACCTAACCAAAGAGACTAAGAATCTATACTCAGAAAACTATAAAGTACTCATGAAAGAAATTGAGGAAGACACAAAGAAATGGAAAAATGTTCCATGCTCCTGGATTGGAAGAATAAATATTGTGAAAATGTCTATGCTACCTAAAGCAATCTACACATTTAATGCAATTCCTATCAAAGTACCATCCATTTTTTTCAAAGAAATGGAACAAATAATCCTAAAATTTATATGGAACCAGAAAAGACCTCGAATAGCCAAAGCAATATTGAAAAAGAAAGCCAAAGTTGGTGGCATCACAATTCCGGACTTCAAGCTCTATTACAAAGCTGTCATCATCAAGACAGCATGGTACTGGCACAAAAACAGACACATAGATCAATGGAACAGAATAGAGAGCCCAGAAAAGGACCCTCAACTCTATGGTCAACTCATCTTCGACAAAGCAGGAAAGAATGTCCAATGGAAAAAAGACAGCCTCTTCAATAAATGGTGTTGGGAAAATTGGACAGCCACATGCAGAAAAATGAAATTGGATCATTTCCTTACACCACACACGAAAATAGACTCAAAATGGATGAAGGATCTCAATGTGAGAAAGGAATCCATCAAAATCCTCGAGGAAAACACAGGCAGCAACCTCTTCGACGTCAGCCGCAGCAACATCTTCCTAGGAACATCACCAAAGGCAAGGGAAGCAAGGGCAAAAATGAACTTTTGGGATTTTATCAAGATCAAAAGCTTTTGCACAGCAAAGGAAACAGTGAACAAAACCAAAAGACAACTGACAGAATGGGAGAAGATATTTGCAAATGACATATCAGATAAAGGGCTAGTGTCCAAAATCTATAAAGAACTTAGCAAACTCAACACCCAAAGAACAAATAATCCAATCAAGAAATGGGCAGAGGACATGAACAGACATTTCTGCAAAGAAGACATCCAGATGGCCAACAGACACATGAAAAAGTGCTCCATATCACTCGGCATCAGGGAAATACAAATCAAAACCACCATGAGATATCACCTCACACCAGTCAGAATGGCTAAAATTAACAAGTCAGGAAATGACAGATGCTGGCGAGGATGCGGAGAAAGGGGAACCCTCCTACACTGTTGGTGGGAATGCAAGCTGGTGCAACCACTCTGGAAAACAGCATGGAGGTTCCTCAAAATGTTGAAAATAGAACTACCCTATGACCCTGCAATTGCACTGCTGGGTATTTACCCTAAAGATACAAACGTAGTGATCCGAAGGGGCACGTGCACCCGAATGTTTATAGCAGCAATGTCTACAATAGCCAAACTATGGAAAGAATCTAGATGTCCATCTACAGACGAATGGATAAAGAAGATGTGGTATATATACACAATGGAATACTATGCAGCCATCAAAAGAAATGAAATCTTGCCATTTGCGACGACGTGGATGGAACTAGAGGGTATCATGCTTAGCGAAATAAGTCAATCGGAGAAAGACAACTATCATATGATCTCCCTGATATGAGGGAGAGGAGATGCAACATGGGGGCTCGAGGGGGTAGGAGAAGAGTAAATGAAACAAGATGGGATTGTGAGGGAGACAAACCATAAGTGACTCTTAATCTCACAAAACAAACTGAGGGTTGATGGGGGGAGGGGGTTGGGAGAGGGGTGGGGTTATGGATATCGGGGAGGGTATGTGCTATGGTGAGTGTTGTGAAGTGTGTAAACCTGGCGATTCGCAGACCTGTACCCCTGGGGATAAAAATATATGTTTATAAAGCTGTAAAAAAAAAAAAAAAAAAAGAAAGAAAGGATGAATCCCCAAGTTTTGTATCAACATGCACAGGACTGGAAGAGATTATGCTGAGTGAAATAAGTCAAGCAGAGAGAGTCAATTATCATATGGTTTCACTTATTTGTGGAGCATAACAAATAGCATGGAGGACAAGGGGAGATGGAGAGGAGAAGGGAGTTGAGGGAAATTGGAAGGGGAGGTGAACCATGAGAGACTATGGACTCTGAAAAACGATCTGAGAATTTTGAAGGGGTGGGGGGTGGGAGGTTGGGGTCACCAGGTGGTGGGTATTGTAGAGGGCACGGATTGCATGGAGCACTGGGTGTGGTGCAAAAATAATGAATACTGTTATGCTGAAAAAAATAAAAAAAATTTAAAAAATAAAAAAAAAAGAAATAAGTCAGAAAAAGACAAATACCATGTGATCTCACTTATATGTGGAAGCAAAAAACAAAGTAAGCTACCTACATTCAGAGATGAAATTGGTCATTTCCAGAGGCAAAAGTGGGGAAGTTGATGCAATGGGTAAAATGAGTCAAAAGGTTCTAACTTCCTGTTATAAAATAAATAAATCATGGGTATGTAAGATATAGAATAGTAATTATGGTTAATAGTATTGTGATACTTAAAAAAAATTTTATTTATTATTTGACAGAGACAGTGAGAGAGAGAGCACAACAGGGAGAGCAGCAGAGGGAGAGGGAGAATCAGGGTCTCCACTAGGCAGGGAGCATGATGGGACACTAAATTCCAGGACTCTGGGATCATGACCTAAATGAAGGCAGACACTTAATTGACTGAGCCACATGGGTACCCCAAATAGTCAAGGATTTTAAGAAGTTGTTAAACTGTTGGTACTTTGGAAACATCCATAGTGGGAATACTTATACTTACATACTTATATACTTATACTACCCAAATCAGCAAAAGGTAAAGATTAGGATCTTCTTCCTTTAAGAGCTACTTTACTGTCACACCAATGGTGATTTCTCTTTAGTAAACAAATATGTTAAATTTATATTATGCTTAAGAAATAATTCTTTCTTAAATTCTCTGTCCTTTCCCAGCTCTCTCCTCTTCATAGCCAAATTTCTTGTGACTAGTCTTCACTGACTTCTTCTAATTTTTGATATTTCATTCATTCTTCAAACCACTGAATACTGATATAACTGATTATTAACAGTATTATTCCATAGTACTGCATTTGCTGAAGTAGCTAATGATCTTTGTAGTGCCAAATCATCTGCAGAGATAAAACAGATGGGACTTATTAATAAGATGTAGAGAGCTAAGGTACTATCCATTACATACCTTCACTGTAAATTTACTCTTTTTCTTTTGTAATTAAGAAGTAATTTGTGGAATATACTTTGTGATTATGTAAATGTTGTCCCTCATAAATCTTTCAGTCTGTATTTGGAATTTCTTATGATTCTTGCCTAAAACAGATACAATTTCGAAGTTTGAAAAATGGTGATGTTCTAAGTCTAACGTTTGTTTCACATTTATTGGTAGAAATTCCATTGCAGAAAAAATCTTGTCTTATCTCCATATAGTGTTTATTGCTTCTAGACCTTTTAAAGGACAGAACTCAGTATTTACTTTTTTTTAAGATATTATTTATTAAAACACAACTGGGGCATTACGTTGCCTGATTTCAAACTTTGCTACAAAGCTATGGTCACCAAGACAGCATGGTACTGGCACAAAAACAGACACATAGACCAGTGGAACAGAGTAGAGAGCCCAGATATGGACCCTCAACTCTATGGTCAAATAATCTTCGACAAAGCAGAAAAAAATATACAGTGGGAAAAAGTCTCTTCAATAAATGGTGTTGGGAAAATTGGACAGCTATGAGTAGAAGAATGAAACTTGACCATTCTCTTACACCATACACAAAGATAAACTCGAAATGGATAAAAGACCTCAACGTGAGGCAGGAATCCATCAGAATCCTAGAGAAGAACATAAGCACTAACCTCTTCAACATCGGCCACAGGAACTTCTTTCAAGATAGGTCTCAAAAGGCAAAGGAAACAAAAGCAAAGATGAATTTTTGGGACTTCATCAAGATCAAAATCTTCTGCACAGCAAAGGAAACAGTCAACAAAACAAAGAGGCAATCCATGGAATGGGAGAAGATATTCGCAAATGACAATACAGACAAAGGGTTGATATCCAAGATCTATAAAGAACTTCTCAAACTCAACACACACAAAACAGATAATCATGTCAAGAAAAAAGGGCAGAAGACATGAACAGACACTTCTCCAATGAAGACATACAAATGGCTATCAGACACATGAAAAAATGTTCATCATCACTAGCCATCAGGGAGATTCAAATTAAAACCACATTGAGATACCACCTTACACCAGTCAGAATGGCCAAAATTAGAAGACAGGAAGCAACATGTGTTGGAGAGGATGTGGAGAAAGGAGAACCCTCTTACACTGTTGGTGGGAATGCAAGTTGGTGCAGCCATTCTGGAAAACAGTGTGGAGATTCCTCAAGAAATTAAAAATAGAGCTTTCCTATGACCCTGCAATTGCACTACTGAGTATTTACCCCAAAGATACAGATGTAGTGAAAAGAAGGGCCATCTGTATCCCCATGTTCATAGCAGCAATGGCCACAGTCTCCAAACTGTGGAAAGAACAAAGATGCCCTTCGACGGATGAATGGATAAGGAAGATGTGGTCCATATATACTATGGAGTATTATGCCTCCATCAGAAAGGATGAATACCCTAACTTTTGTATCAACATGGACAGGACTGGAGGACATTATGCTGAATGAAATAAGTCAAGCAGAGAGAATCAATTATCATATGGTTTCACTTATTTGTGGAGCATAAGAAATAACACGGAGGACATGGGGAGATGGAGAGGAGAAGGGAGTTAGGGGAAATTGGAGGGGGAGATGAACCATGAGAGAGTGTGGACTCTGAAAAACAATCTGAGGGTTTGGGAGGGACAGGAGGGTGGAAGGTTGGGTGAGCCTAGTAGTGGGTATTATGAAGGGCACATATTGCATGGAGCACTGAGTGTGGTGCATAAACAATGAATTCTGGAACACTGAAAAGAAATTTAAAATTAAAAAAATTAAAGATTTTATTTATTTATTTATTTATTTATTTATCTTTTTGAGTGGGAGAGAATGACAGAGAAAGGGAGAGAATGACAGAGAAAGGGAGAGAGAGTGAGGCATGAACAGGGAAAGGAGAAGAGAGGGAGAGAGAAGGAGGTGGGGAGGTGTCTCAAATAAACTCCACACTGAGTGCAGAACCCAACTTGGGACTCAATATCACACCATAAGATCCTAACCTGAGCCAAAACCAGGAGTCAGTTGTTTAACCAGCTAAACCACCCAGGGGCCCCCAGAACTCAATATTTTGAATTCATGTTTTCTAGTAATAATTTCTGTCTCTATAACCATCAACAAATTTCTATTTCATCTTGTATCTCTTCTCTTTCATAATGAGAACTTGGCTTCTAACAATGTCAAGGAATATATTTCTTTTTATAATCTTACACTGTACTTGACATAGTTTCAGAATTGCTATACCAACAACACTATAGAAACCCTTGCCTTTTAGTAAAGTTGGTTGTTTTTAGCATTGTCTTTAGGCTGAAGATAAGAAGTCAACATTTCTCTTCAAAGGTTACATAAATTAGGGGCGCCTGGGTGGCTCAGTGGGTTAAAGCCTCTGCCTTCAGCTCAGGTCATGATCCCAGGGTCCTGGGATCAAGCCCCGCATCAGGCTTTCTGTTCAGCAGGGAGCCTGCTTCCCCCCTCCCCCTCTGCCTGCCTCTCTGCCTACTTGTGATCTCTCTCTCTGTGTCAAATAAATAAATAGAATCTTAAAAAAAAAAAAAAAAAAGAAATGCATACCGATGTACCTAACTAAATTTCTAAAAACAACAAAGCAAAATCTTGAAAGTAGCCAAAGAGAAATGCAACAAGACAGTTGAGTTCTTTATTATGGGGCACCTGTGTGGCTCAGTGGGTTAAGCCTCTGCCTTTGGCTCAGATCATGATCTCAGGATCCTGGAATCAAGCCCTGCATCATGCTTTCTGCTCGGCGGGAAGCCTCCGTCCTCCTCTCTCTCTCTGCCTTCCTCTCTGCCTACTTGTGATCTTTGTCTGTCAAATAAATAAAATCTTTTTTTAAAAAAAGTTACATAAATTAGTATTATACTGTTTTCTCTTCATATGGTTATATTATTCATTTGAAATATAATTTTATTCATGTTTCTATTCCATCTTGCAATATTCCTCCATCTTTTAAAATTTAGTTCTATATTTCAAATATGTATGCCATTAACATAATTTCAAAGTTAAATCTATACAAAAAGATATAAATTCAGAAAAGCAGAAAAATTTAGCTTCTTTTCTACCCCTTTCATCTCATTTCCCTACCCTTCCCCACTCCCTCTGTAAACAAACAGGTTTGATTATCTTCAAGTTATCCTTCCTGTGTTTCTCTTTGAAAAATTAAACAGACCCATGGACAGAGAGATTTTCTGCTTTTTCTTTTACTTGGAAAAGTTAATGTATGTGTATGCATGCATATATGTTATTTTTCTGTACTCTGTTTTTCCCCTCATAATATCTTATCAAAAGATAATTTCTTCTCAGTTCACAGAGATTTTTAATATCCTTTGGTATTAAAGACCTTGCATTTTTCTGCCTTGGTTACTTTTTTATTTATATCATCTCGGTGCCCTTAACCTCTTTTTCTTCTTAACATTTTACTGTCTGATTTTGTGTCACTTTAAAATGATATTCTTTGATTCTTACCTATTTCTTTTTTTTAAATTCTTAAATTTTTTTAAATTTCTAAAACATCAGTCAATGAACTGATTATACTTTGCCCTTTTCTCCCCTTTTTAAAATTTTCATTTATCTATTTTACCTTCTATTTACATATTATTCTACTAGCTCTGTTCCAAACATTGTATTAATTTGTAATTAATATATAGGTAAATATATTAAATGTTCACCCACAATTATTTTGCTGAAGTCTCTTTCATACATCTCTTAGTTGGATGAAGATCATTCTCTAATAGATTTTATTGGAAAGATTCTGCAGTTTTGTATGTCTTGAATTTTTGCACATTTAAACAGTTTTTTTTTATAGTCTTAAAGTGCAGTAGATATATACAGTGCTTATCTTACACTTTTACTTCTGTGAATTTCTTGAAAATGCTGGTTTCATTCTAATTTTTTGAATTGTTGGTTTTGAAAATTGTTATTCTAGTCTTATATATTATTATAATTTTTTTATTGTTTCTTGTTAAGGACTCTGAAGAATTTTTTCTCAGTCCTTAAAGGTTAACTTTACCATAAAATATGTCTTGCAGTTGATTATTCTGGGCCAATTATCTCAGATACATGATGAATCCTTTAAATTTGTAGCTTTTATTTTTATCTTATTTTTGAGAAATCTTTTAAAATTGTAATTTAAATGTTATTTCTGGTTTCTCTTGTTTGTTTTCTCTTTCTACTTTACTAGGTACAATTATATGTCTGTTTGCTCTTCTTTGCTTGGCTTCCTGTTCAATTATTTGCTAACTCTTTCAACTTATTCCTTTACTTCATTTATTTTTTTTTAAAGATTTTATTTATTTATTTGACAGAGAGATCACAAGCAGGCAGAGAGGCAGGCAGAGAGAGAGGAGGAAGCAGGCTCCCTGCTGAGCAGAGGGCCCGATGCGGGGCTCGATCCCAGGACTCTGAGATCATGACCTGAGCCGAAGGCAGCGGCTTAACCCACTGAGCCACCCAGGCGCCCCCATTTATTTTTTTTAATAATAAAAAAAGCAATAAATAAAATAATTTTTATTTTTTTTCTCTCTTGGATGTTTACTATCCTTTCTTCAATGACCTTTAGTAAATTTTTACTCAAATATATTCTGGTTTGTACATCTTGTATTTTATTCTTTAGTACTGAGATAGGTGGTGGGTTTTTTTTGTTTGTTTGTTTTGTTTTGTTTTTTGTTTTTTTTAATTGTTCACCTGAGTTTGAGAAAATCACATTTCACTTATCTCTATTTTTTCCATTTATGGCCTTATGTTTGGAATATCTAATTCAAGTTCTTTTCCCTTATATCTATATAAAAATTACATTCAATTTTGTATGGAAGCTATGTTACAGTTATCTTTCCTTCATAGTTGATTTTGTTGAATGGATTTTCATGAGCTGAAAAAGTGCCACTTTCTTTCTATGTCTTTCTACATCAAAACTGATGCCTCTCTGAGAATGCTGCTTAGTCCCTCACATTTTTATTTCATTTCTTTTTTTTTAAATATTTTATTTATTTATTTGACACACAGAGAGAGAGAGATTACAAGCAGGCAAAGAGGCAGGCAGAGAGAGAGTGGAGGGGAAGCAGGCTCCCCACTGAGCAGAGAGCCTGATGCGGGGCTTGATCCTAGGACCCTGAGATCATGACCTGAGCCGAAGGCAGAGGCTTAACCCACTGAGCCACCCAGGTGCCCCTTATTTCATTTCTTATAGTCAGTGTTGTATGTTACCAAGTCCCAGACCTGTATTCAGTGTCTCAGCATTTAATGATAAACTTTGTCTTCCTGGAGATGATTTTATATTTGCTTTAGTTGTTCCATTATCCTAAGGTCAAGTGGAAGCTCCTACATGAAAACTTCAAATCAATAGTATGGAAACATTTTTTCATTAAAACAAAAAGAAAACAAAAACAAAACAAATCTGATTCTGCTACCCCAAGATTTTCTTCATCAAATATGTAAATTCTTCATTTGTTATTGTTATTTTTTAACCACTAATTATATGTCAATCACTGCATTGGACATGGGAGATAAATTCATAAATTATGATTCCAGTTTAGCTGGAATGTGAGCTCTAAGTATAGGAGAAGGGAAGTTGAAAATGGAATAGAAGTTTGAGGTAAGTAAATGCATGGTCTTGAGTTCTATGATGAAACCCTATCTATGTAAGTGCAATAGGAAAGGCAGAGCCTTTCACATCACTTTAACTTTGGGGACCCAAATATGGTAGATAATTTTACATAAATGATGAGATTGGGATATTTTAAAGTAGTTTGGCCTCTTCTGATATTATTCTTTTATAATTATTTTCTGGTCTCTATACACCAAAATTGCTCCAAATTCTTGGATGACTGAAGTAACATAAACTACAAGCACTTTATAATAATTTAAAAAGTTAGACTCTTATAAAAACATATGCAAACAAAAATAAGTTTCTTAAAAAATAAAATGGATTTCTTTTAAGGATAAAAAGAGAGAAAAAAGTAGGCTTTACTTAGAACTGAAACTTAGCATAGAATTAGCTAGAAGCAGACTACACAAGCTAAATAGGGAACATATATTACTAGTGACCAAACAGAAAACTTTGTCTTATTTTTGAAGTATTAGTACAATTCAAATTCATCTCCCCATTTTTCCACTCCTTAGAAACAGTAGTACAAGAGCTTAATGATTACATTTTTTGGACAATCTATTAAAAATATTTGTCTCCTCCTACCTCCTCATCTTCAATCAAAACCCTAAAAATCAAAATAAATAAAATAAAATCCCCAAAGCTCCTTCTCCTCAAAAGAAAATCAAAGCAAAAAGAAATTTTTTAAAAAATTGATTCTCGGGACACCTGGGTGGCTCAGTTGGTTAAGCAGCTGCCTTCGGCTCAGGTCATGATCCCAGCGTCCTGGGATCGAGTCCCACTTTGGGCTCCTTGCTCGTCAGGGAGCCTAATTCTCCCTCTGCCTCTGCCTGCCATTCTGTCTGCCTGTGCTCGCTCTCTCTCCCTCTCTCTCTCTGACAAATAAATAAATAAAATCTTTAAAAAAAAAATTGATTCTCGCCAGTGTCATTTGAGAGGTTGAACATTTCTAGTGCTTTTGGTCAAGTAAATCATACACAAATTCAGCAATACATAGTGCACTTACATTTACACATTTATAAATTCTACCTCAGTAACTACATGTCAGTTTTTAAAAAGAAAATCTACATAATGCTAAAGAGTACCTTATTCACATACTGATGGATCTTACTGGCTTGGTTGTCATGGATACACACCTTTTGTTTGTTTGAGAGATCTGTAAAATGTATGCATTTGAATCCTTGCTTGACTTATCTGCAGTGATATTACAGATATTTTTCAGAAGTAAATAAAATTAAGCAACTGTGCAATTTATGATGAAAGAATAAACACATTTACCTGCATGCATTTTAATAAATCAGTCCTTACTGACATTTAAAATACAAGCAACTAAGTACTATATTATTCAAGAAGGAATGCAGTTTACAAGTTTCTGCTTTTGCCTTGTAAGATTATATTACATAGTATGTAGGAAATCATCAAACCTTGGGGAAAAGATATAGGACACCATTTCTATTTAAAAATGATATTCATTCCTCTTGAGAGAGTGTTTTTGTTGTAAAAATGCAACAATATAGGTATTTTACCCTCAAGATATCCAATGTCCTATTCTCACACTCATTCTCTTTTTGTTTCTCATGTGTCATAATAAAATCATCTTTCTGTGTTAGTAGGTGTCATGAAAAAATATATTACAATCTGCAAGTGCTAAAAGAGCAAAGCATAAAGCTAAATATATATATATGTATATATATACATATATATATTCCCATCTAAAAGTCACTGACACAAAAGAAGAAGATGAACAAAGAACTATGAATGTATGCATTGGATGGGAGCTTCTGGAAGTTACATGTTAGTTTGTTCAAAAGCAAAAACTGCAAAAAATTCTTAATGTCACCCCTATTGAGAGGTCAGTGCTGATTTGGCAGTAACTCAGCCTTGATTTAAACATACATATGTACTGAGAGATAGTTCAAGCAACTCAGCATTGATGTGCAGTATTTCTGAAATTGAAAAAATAATTTTTTAAGAATATTGTCATATTCTGGGGCACCTGGGTGGCTCAGTGGGTTAAATCCTCTGCCTTCGGCTCAGGTCATGATCCCAGGAGCCTGGGATCGAGTCCCGCATCGGGCTCTCTGCTCAGCGGGGAGCCCACTTCCTCCTCTCTCTCACTCTCTCTCTCTCTGCCTGCTTGTGATCTCTGTCAACTAAATAAATAAAATCTTAAAAAAAAAGAATATTGTCATATTCTGCCATTATCTGTTGCTCAGATTGCACAAACAGGCTTAATCACTTAAGCTAAGTGAATTAAAATCTGGACCTTGTAGAGGTATATGATAATATGCATTTACTGTTTGCATTTAATTAACAGTTCTACTATTTAACATATGGCAAGGCATCATTCAGCATGTCCTCCTGCAAATAATGATGCAAAGTGTGAAATGCCTTTAATCCATGCTTTAGTTACTGTTCTGTTTGCAGATATCAACCTTGCATTTCTTTACATTAAAAGTAGAACTAGTAAGTGCTATGTGAAAAAAAGGAAAAAAGCATGGCAAAGGGATTTTTGTTAAGGCTCTACTTGTTTTAATGAAAATGAAAATATAGATTTCCTAATTAAAAAAAATAAAATTAACTTTGTAAATACCAAACTGGTTAGAAAACTTCAGTGCTGTTTTGATAACATGGACGAACTATAATGTTTTTTGATGAGTCTTGCTGATTGTAATAAAACTGACCTTCTCTTTAATGAAAATTAGATAGGGCTAGTATTCACCCTTCATAAATGTGATCTTACTCAGTTAATAACTTATCCATTTGGACAATTAAAAAACCCAGTTAGAAAAACAGTATTTACTGTAGTATTTGTCCCATGGACATATTTAAATCACTAGATATGGAGTCTATGATTATGTTTGGGGGAAAAGCTTCCACTTTATATTTGTCAGAAACTGATTATGTAGGACATGTGGAGATGTGTGGACATGGCAGGATATTCCTCCAAGCCTTGGCATTCTGTATAAAACAGTAATGCTTGAGGCTTCTATGATGTTTGTAATTTATGAAGGCTGTTTTCTAGCAACATTGGATACAATGAAACTACTTCATTTAAGAAGAGGAAAGAAAAACTGGTGTTTCTAATTTATTTATTAATTTAGTGTACTCTTGATCCCCATCTCTTACCACTCACCTCCTCTCCAGTAACCAACAGTTTATTCTCTATAGTTGAGTTTTTTTTCTTTGTTTCTCTCTCTTTTCTTTTGCATGTTTGTTTAGTTTCTTAAATTCCATATTTGAGTAAGATCATATGGTATTATTTTTCTCTTACTGACTTATTCAGCTTAGCATTATACTTTCTAGCTATATCCATGTTGTTCCAAATGCCAAGATTTACTCCTTTTGTATGGTTGAATAATATTACATGATATATATATATACATATGTATATATATATATATATATGTATATACATATATATATATATTTACACACATACATATACATCTTCTTTATCTTTTCACCTACTGATGGACACTTGGGCTGCTTCCATAGTTTGGCTATTGTAAATAATGCTACAATAAAAATAAGGTTGCATGTATCCTGTTGAATTAGTGTATTGTATTCTTTGGATAAATACCCAGTAATGCAATTACTGGATTGTAGGGTAGTTCTAATTTTAATTTTTTTTGAGGAGACTCCCTACTGTTTTCCAGAGTGGCTATACAAGTTTGTATTCCCACCAACAGTGGAAGAGTGTTCCCCTTTCTCCATATCCTCACCAACACTTGTGTCTTGTGTTTTTGATTTTTAGGCATTCTGACAGGGGTGAAGTGATAACTCATTATAGTTTTTATTTGTATTTCCTTGATTATGAGTGATTTGAACATCTTTTGTCTGTTGGTCATCTGTATGTCTTCTTTGGAAAAATGTCTATTCATGTCTTCTGTCCATTTTTTAACTGGATTATTTTGTTTATGATAAGTTCTTTATGTATTTTGGATATTAATCATTTATCAGATATGTCATTTACAAATATCGCCTCTCATTCAGTAGGTTTCCTTTCAATTTTGTTGATTGTTTCATTTGTCATGCAGAAACACTGTAATGCAGTCCCAGTAGTTTATTTTTGCTTTTATTTCCCTTGCCTTGGGAGAGATATCTAGAAAAATGTTGCTATGACTAATATTAGGGACATTACTGCCTGTGCTCTTTTTAAGGATTTTTATGGTTTCAGGTCTCACATTTAGATCTTTAATCCATTATGAGTTTATTTTTGTGTATGTTGATTGAAAGTGGTCCAATTTCATTCTTTTGCATGTGGCTGTCCAGTTTTCCAATCTTTTTCCCATTGTATATTCATTCCTCCTTTATCAAAGATTAATTGTATAATTATGGGTTTATTTCTGGGTTTTCTATTCTCTTTTATTCATCTATGTGCCTATTTTTATGCCAGTACCATACTGTTTTAATTACTTACGGTTTGTAATATAACTTGAAATCTGGAATTGTGATAACTTCAGTCAGTTTTCCTTTTCCAAAGTCACTTTGCAATTCGAGGGTTTTTTTTGTGGTTCCAACAAACTTTAGAATTGTTTGCTTCAGTTCTGTCAAAAATGCTATTGGTATTTGGTTTTGCATTAAATCTGTAGATTGTTTTGGGTAGTATAGACATTTTAACAGTATTACTTCTTCCAATCCATGAAAATGGAATGTCTTTCTATTCTTTTACCACTATTTTATAGTTTTGAGAGTACAGGTCTTTTACCTCTTTGATCAGGTATATTCCTAGCTATCTTGTTATTTGTGGTGCAATTATAAATGGAACTGATTCATAATTTCACTTTCTGCTTCTTCATTATTAGTGTATAGAAATGCAACAGATTTCTTTACATCAATTTCATATACTGTCCTTTACGGAATTCATTTACCAGTTCTAGTAGCTATTTGTTGGAGCCTTTAGAGTTTTCTATACATAGTATCATGTCATCTGCAAGTAGTGAGAGCTTTACTTCTTCCCTACCAATTTGGATGTCTTTTATTTCTTCTTCTTATCTAATTACTGTGGCTCAGAACTCTAGTACTATGTTGAATAAATGTGGCAAGGGTGGAGATCCTGTCTTGTTCCTGACCTAGGGAAAAAGCTCTTAGTTTTTCCTCATTGAGTTTGATGTTAGCTGTAGGTTTTTCATAAATGGCCTTTAATATGTTGAGGTATATTCCCTCTAGACCTACTTTGCAGAGAGTTTTTATCATGAATGGATGTTGTACTTTTCAAATTCTTTTTTTGTGTGTGTGTTGAAATGATGATATGATTTTTCCCTTTCTCTTATTGATGTAGCATATCACCCTGATTGGTTTGTGAGTACTGAAACACCCTTGTATCCCAGGAATAAATCCCACTTTATCATGGTGTATGATTTTTTTTAATATATTGTTGGATTCACTTTACTAATATTTTGTTGAGAATTTTTACGTCTATATTCATCAAGAATATTGGACTGTAGTTCTCTTGTTTTGTGGTATCTTTATCTAGTTTTGGTATCAGAGTGCTATTAGCCTCATAGAATGAACTTGGAAATTTCCCTTCCTCTTGTATTTTTTGAAATATTTTGAGAAGAATAAGTATTAACTCTTTTTTAAATGTTTGGTAGAATTTACCAGGACCATCTGGTCCTGGACTTTTTTGAGGGGGAGTTTTTTGGTTATTGATTCAGTTTCATTGCTAGTAATTAGTCTGTTCAAATCTCCCAATTCTTGCTGCCTTAGTTTTGGTAGGTTATATATTTCTAGGAATTTATCCATTTCTTAAGTTGTCCAATTTGTTTGCATATAGGTTTATATAGTATACTGTTACTGTTGCTGTTTGTTGTTATTTCTTCTTTTTCATTAGTGATTTTATTTGTGTCCTCTCTCCCTCTCTCTCGATGTATATTGCTAGAGATTTATCAATTTTGTTGATCCTTTCAAAAAACTAACTCCTGGTTTCATTGATCTATTTTTTTAAGTTTCCATATCATTTATTTCTGCTCTAATCTTTATTAATTCCCTCTTTTTGCTAGTTTGGGGTTCTATTTGTTCTTTTTCTAGCTACTTTAGGTGAAAGGTTAAGTTGTTTATTTGATATTTTTCCCGTCTCTTGAGATAGACCTGCATTGCTCTAGACTTCCCTCTTAGAACCACTTTAGCTGCATCCCAGAAATTTTGGGCTATTGTATTTTCATTTTCTTGTTTTTCTGCATAATTTTTTATATTTCTTATTTGATTTCTTATTTGACCCATTCATTGTCTAGTAGCATGTTATTTAAGCTCCATGTATTAGAGGTCTTTTCATATTTTTCTTGTGGTTGATTTCTAGATTCATAGCATTGTGGTTCAGAAAAGATACAGGGTATGACTTTGATCTTTTTGAACTTGTTGAGGCTTATTTTGTGTCCTAATATGTGGTCTGTTCTGGAGAATGCCCTGTGTGAACTTGAAAAGAATATGTATTCTGCTGTTCTAGGGTAGAATGTTCTGAATATGTCTATGAAGTTCTTCTGGTCCAGTGCATCATTCAAAACCACTGTTTCCTTGCTGATTTTCTGTTTGGATGATATGTCCACTGATAGAAGTGAGGTATTAAAATCCTCTAGTATTATTGTATTAGTATCAACTAGTTTTTTTGTGTTTTTTATTAATTGTTTTATGTATTTTGGCTTTCCCGTTTTGGGTCCATAAATATTTATAATTTTTATATCCTCTTGTTTTGCTCCCTTTATTATTGTACAGTGTCATTCTTTGTCTCATTATAGCCTTTGTTTTAAAGTCTATTTGGTCCAAAATCAATGTTGCTACTCTGGCTTTCTTCTGACATTCATTTACATGATAAATGTTCCTCCATCTCTTTATTTTCAATATGTAGGTGTGTTTAGGTCTGAGATTAGTCACTTCTAGGCAGCATATAGATGGGTCCTGTTTTTTATCCACTCTGTCATTTTATGTCTTTTGATTGAAGTGTTTAGTCCATTTATGTTCAAAGCAATTATTGATAGATATATATTGTCATTGTGTTACTTGTTTTGTGGTTGTTTCCATAGATTTTCTCTGATTCTTTCTTCTCCTGCTCTCTTACATGGTTTCTTGGCTTTCTTTAGTGTTATAATTAGATTCCTGTATCTTTATTCTTTGTATATCTTTCACTGGTTTTTGATTTGTGGTTACCATTACGTTTGTATATAACACCTTCTGCATATAGTATATATTAAGTTGATGATTGCTTAAGTTTAAACCTATTCTTGACTTCTCCCACCATGTTTTAGGTATATGACATCATATTTTGCATCTTTGGTTTTATGAATACCTTGACTGATTTTCACAGAAATATTCAGTTTTACTGCTTTTGTAGGTTTGTTTGTTTGTTTGTTTTACTTTTCATACTCTCACTAACAGTCTTTCCTTTCCACTTAAAGAGATCCCTCTAATATTTCTTTTTTTTTTTTTTTTAAGATTTTATTTACTTATTTAACAGAGAAAGAGATCACAAGTAGGCAGAGAGGCAGGCAGAGAGCGAGGGGGAAGCAGGCTTCCTGCTGAGCAGGGAGCCTGATGCAGGGTTCTATGCCAGAATCCTGAGATCATGACCTGAGCTGAAGGCAGAGGTTTAACCCACTGAGCCACCCAGGTGCCCTGATCCCTCTAATATTTCTTGCATGGTTGGTTTGTTGGTCATATCCTCCTTTTGTTTTTGTTGTCTGAGAAACTCTTTATCTCTCTTTCTATTCTGAATGATAACCTTCTGGATAGAGTATTGTTTGGCTGTAGATTTTTCACATTCAGCATTTTGAAGATATCATGCCATTCCCTTCTGGCCTGCAGTTTTTGCCACCAATTTTTTAAAATACTAGGTGTTAAGTCCCATTGGTTATAAGAACTCACAAATTTCTACCTCTCTCACATTCAAGGGCAAATGCCATGGGGATTCACTCTCCCTGTTCATGGGCTCCCTAGTGTGAAAGTCTGCCTTTTGCCCTTCTCTGCATCACCTGCTCCCTCTCCACTGTGCACAGCCATGGTCTGTTTTCCTCCCAGACTGCATCTTTGCCCTTCCTACCTTCCTCAGTGTGGCCTCTTCTCTACCTTTATTTAGTGTGGAGTTTGTTCTACCAGTCTTTGGGTCATTTTCTGAGATATTTATACTGATGTGAGTGTTATCTAGTTGCATCCATGGGATGAGGTGAATTTAAGATTCTTCTACTCCACCATTTTCCCAGCCAACCTCCTGGAAAATTGATATTTCTAAAAGTTCTGTCTTCAACTACTAAATGGAACTGGAGCTTATATTGCGATCCATTTTTTTCTATTTCTCATTAGAAAATGTGATGAATTTTTTGGCGTATTTGTAACCTAGCTTAATTTAAACTAAAACTTTAACAGAAAAATAGATCTAGTTAAAACCTATGCTCATGAACCTCTTAGCATTAAATGAAAAAATAAGTCAGCAACACATGTGTATAAAAACTTAACTTATAACTTGCTGAGGGTGTAGCACTTAGAATAGATGAGATGTGGCTTTGAGAAGGTGAAGAATAACTACCAAAAACAAAAAAGTCAAGTCAACTAGATGCATTCAGAAGTTTCCATGATGTTTAAAACAAATATCAAATTGTTTTTATTAAACTACACACCAATATTAACAAGTGAAATTTACTTATTTACTTTTACTCTACTTTAAAACATTTTGAGTTTTATTGATACACAATACTACAGTAGTTTCAAATGTATGACATAGTGATTCAATAAGTTATGCTATTTTACAGCATATGTTGTGCTATGCTCACAAGTGTAGCTGCCATCTGTCACCATATAATGCTATTACAATACTATTGACTATGTTCTCCAAGTTAAACCTTTTATTCCTATGATTTATGCATTCCATAACTAGAAGCCTGTACCTCCTACTCCCCTTCACCCATTTTGCCTATTTCTTCACTCCCTTCCCCGCTGGCAAGCATTCATTTGTTCTCTGTATTTATGGGTCTCTTTCTATGTTTATTTGTTTATTCATTTGTTTTTTTGGATTCTACTTCTAAGTAAAGTCATATAGCACTTATCTTTCTCTGATTTATTTCACTTAGCATAATGCCCTCTAGGTCCACCCATGTTGTCACGAAAAAAAATCTCACTTTTTTTTATGGCTGTTACACTGTGTGTATGTGTCTGTGTGTGTGTGTCTTACATCTTTATCTATTCATCTAATTTAGTTAGCCAGTAATTTAGAAGCTCTCAGTAATCTTACCTACTTGCACCATTAATTTCAATGACAGTGTATTCACTGAATGGATTGAAATGCAAACAAGTAAAATTTGTAAAAAAGCAAATTTTATAGCTCTCCAATAGACTCTCTATATTCAGTAACCCTTTGAACTTGAAAGTTGTAAAAGAATGAAAAAGGAGATAAACATTCTCAAGATATTCATTCAGATAACTTTTTAACTACTGATGAAAGTGTAACTCAAAATTGGCCCTCAGGAAACTTAATGTAAAAATCCCTCAGTGAGAAAAAGAAAGCAAGCCTTTCTGTTGTATTTCTCACATTGTGAGGAAACAGAGTGGGAACTACCAAACAAGAACTTAAACAGTAAAAACAAATAAACAAAAAAAAAAATTCACATACTAAAATTACTGACCTGGCAAAAGACAGGTGATATTTAAAACTTCAAAATTATGTGAAAACAAGGGCTTTGGGAGGTTAGTGAGTTTCAAGGTCTGCCTTCGATTTGAAATTTTGTAATGAACCCAGATTACCAGAGGTTTCACATTGATACCTTCACAGGATGTCAAGAAATGAAGATAAAGTCAAAGACCAGTCTGAAGTGAAGAATTTAGAGTAGAATCCCCATATAAATCTAAAACCCAAAAGTGGTACATATATATCACAAAATTAAATGAGAAATAAGCCCCACCATTTAGGAAATTTAAAGAAATTTGTTTCAACTTTGACACAGAATGAAGGGTAAATCTATCCTTTGACATCTGAAACTACAAATTCTAACTGGTACTTGGAGTTTGAATGCATACATCTTTTGTGCTACAAGTAGACAAAGATCAAGCAGGAGAAGATATTTGAAGATTATTCAGGTTGCCTGCATACCAGAAAAAGTGGGAGAAAACATTTCATAAATCCTATAAAACAGTTCATAAAGGAACTCACCCTTCAAATCCAGATCTAGAAGGCTTATCACATTAAGTTTGAGAGAAATTAGTAGTTTTCAAACAAAACTAACAAAACATACTAGAAAAAAGAAAAAAAAAGAGCCATATATGAAAATCCAAAGCAACATCAAAGAAATAGATGTATGAAACCTCATTTGCTGGAAATCCGCATATGAAATCTTTGTACTAATAGTGCAGAACACTAAAGACAAATATATTTTTAAGTTAGCCAAAGAAAAAAGACAAATCCCATTTTAAAGAAATAGTAATTTAACTAAAAGATGAATTTTCAGCTATAATGAAGAAAATCTAGAAGACATTAAAATAATACATTAAAATGTTTAGGAGGAAATAAAAATGATCAAACATTTAGATACTCCATCTTTCAAGAATGAAGGAAAGATATTTTTAGATTAAAAAAAAACTAGGGTATTTTATCACCAAAGAAAATGAGGAAAGTAAGACAATTAAACATAAAACACAGATAGCAAAAATTGAGAGTCTTACAAAGACGAATGAACAAATTCATCATCATGAACATTATATCACATATATTTTATTAATACATGTATATAGCAGACCAATTTTAAAAAAGGATTGAGACATTCTCACCTGTACAAACTGCAAATTGCTGCATGCACAATTTTACAAATGTATCTAAAATTACATCCAACACTCTGAGAATACATATTCTTTTCAAAACATATAAAATATTTATAAATATAGACTGTTTATTACACCATAAATCTATACCCAAAATATTAACACTTGGTTCATACAGACCACGTTTTTAAGCACTACAGTATAATCAAGTCAAATAATAAGAAAGTAACTAGAAAAAGATATGTTTAAATTAAAAAGAGGCAAAGAACACACCATAATACAAACTGGAAAAAAATTAAGATTTAAAAATATGAAATCAACAAATCAGAATTGTGGAATACAAATAAATCAAGTTATAAAGGGATATTTGAAAGTATATATGCTTAGATAGG
This sequence comes from Lutra lutra, assembly GCF_902655055.1. NCBI lineage: Eukaryota > Metazoa > Chordata > Mammalia > Carnivora > Mustelidae > Lutra > Lutra lutra. Next base: position 136,258,039 of record NC_062281.1, read on the forward strand.
AAAAGAATAAAAACTCAACATTAGTCAAGCCACCACTTAAGAAGTAGTAGAAAGCTGTATGTCATAATTCTCAAAAATTTAAACGTAAAAGAATGATAAAGTTAGAAATTAAGGAAATAGAAAACTTAAAAAATAAAGAGACAACAAAACCAAAAATTGGCATTTAGGACTTGTAAAGTTAAAAAAAAAAAGGACAAATATAATCAGAATCAAAAAGTATTAATAAGCAATATTAGATGAGAAGATATATAAGTAGAGGTATTTCAGGGATCAAACGGAAAAGAAAAGAAATATAATAATAATGCCAATGCATTTGAAATTTTAGAATGAATGGATTATTTCTCGCAAATACAATTTATTAAAACTAACCTTGGAGTAAACAATCTTAATTTTCATAGTTTTAATAGAAATCAAAGCAATAATTAAACTCCCACAAATGACAAGTTAGTTCAGTTAGCATAGGGCCAAGTTCTATGTAATCAACTAGGATATGATATATTCAGTTTTTCAGAAACAATTCCAGAGTTAAAAAATAAGGAGACATTCTCCTTTTGTTTTATGATAACAGAACACATTGATTGCCAAACCAGACACAGTCATACTAGAGAAGAAAACTTTAGATCTTTTTCATTCACAAACATTGATGCAACGATCTAAAATAAACTACCAATAAACCAAATCCAGCTATGTAAATGACTTTCTGTGATCTGTAACAGGAATACAAGGTTCTTTATTTTTTAAAAAAAATGGATTAACATTGTTGACAGTAATAATACATTTCAGGACAAACTCATTGGATTACCCCAGCAAATGTTGTAGAGCTTTTGATAAAATACAAATCTTGTTGAGATATATATATATATATATATAGAGAGAGAGAGAGAGAGAGAGAGAATTATTAGGAACAGCTACAAGAAGAACAACAGCAAAACAAACAAAAACAAAAGTCATCTCATCAGATACAATATTAGGGGTGAAATATTGAAGCAATTCTCTCTAAGATCAAGAATATAAATATTTTCTAGCTATTACTACTCCATTTAAAGAAAGCTATGATTTATGTGTCAATGCAATAGTAAGACAATGCAATCCTTCAATGTTCTACAAAACAGTCCTGGAACGAGGCAGGGCAATGTAAAAAAATAAAGTATCTAAGAAATAGAGAAAAGTACTGAAGATTATGTAATTTTCTATATTGATAACCCTCCATTATAGATATATATTTATAACCATTTAGAAATTTTAACAAGTTTGCTAAATACACAATCAATATATAAAATCTACTGTCAGAGAGAGAATATGACTTAATTTTCATAGAAAGTTATAATAAAACAAAAATATAATTTCAATGTCCATGGTCCTTTTTACACAATAAGTAGAGTATATGAAATAGCATACGAAATTAAATGAAGGGAGAAAACTTTACCCATGATCAACAGACAACACTATTAGGAGAAGGAAAATTGTGAAACAAACCAGTTAGCTGAATGAGCAGAAGAGTACTTCAAAACAATTATAAATATCTTAAAGCAAATTCAGAAAAGGATGAATCTAATGGGCAAAGAGATTGGGAATTTTAGAAAGAAATTGACATGCTAATAAAAATCAAATGGAATTTCTAGAACTGAAAAATACAATGTCTGAGAAATAAAAAGTTTTCACTGGTTAGACTTCAGAGTAGATTGGACTCTAAGGTTCATTAAACTTGAAGACAAATCAATAGCAATCATCAAAATTGAAGCAGAAAGAAAGAAAAAAGATTGAAAAAAAAAGTTAACCTAGTTGTAGTAGTGTCCAATGGAACCTCTCAGTAGTTAAAAATTAAAGATAAATTGAATTAATTTTGTAAAAAATGGGAAAAAATTTGAGTCTTCTTTACCTTTAAAAATATCTCCATAATGGACAAATGAGAACAATGTTGGTGAGAGAAAATGAAAATTCAATGTGGGTGAGGGATTGGTGTAGTGGACACTGGACATTTGAGGCCGGGTAGCATCTAGGACCCTTTCCTCAGTAATAATACCCCAGCTTCCCTGGGGTCTCCCTTTCACATATTTCTTTTTCTTTTTTTTTTTTCTATTCCAGAAGTAGCACAGAAACCAGCATTTGCTAATAATACAAATGGTGAACCTTTATTCAGTTCTTAGAATGATCCAGGAAATATTCTAGGATTTAGATTATTCATAACATCACATTCTTCTAGCCCCCTCTGAATGAGTATGAGCAGCTGTCTCAAATCAACCCTAACAGGGTTATCTCAAGGAGAGTGTTTTTCCTCCTGATTTCCTTGAACTTGGCAAGAAAACAAACAAAACAACCAACCAACCTCATCAGGTTGTTAAGGAGACTTCACTTGGATCCTGAGAATGAGGCAAAAATAATGGAATGTAAAACCTCAGGATGAAGAAATAGTTCTGATGATATTATTTGAGTTTCTAAATCAGTTACCCAGTCTTTGCCATTATGCAAGCCATTGTATGACTTTTTTTTTTTTAATTTAAACCAGCTCTAGATGAATTTTCTCTCCTTGCAAAGAAATAAGTCCTAACAGGAAGCACGAAAGGGTAAAATTTACACATTGTAAATGACTTTGAGTCTCTTGATTAGTTGAGTTTTACTTCAGAACAGTAGAAGAGTTTGTGAAATTTCTGGATATTGGGAAATATAGCTATTTTTAATTAAGAAAATTATTAATTTTAGAGATAAGGCTATCCTTTATGATAGAAAAATGTGATATATTTTTATGCTCATCATTTTATGTTATGTATCTTTTTCAGACATGCATATATATAACTAAATTTTAAAACTATATTGCTCAGGTGATGCCAGTGTAAGTTGTAGATTGGAACGTATGGCCTTTAAGTTCCTTCTGTCCCTAGAATTTTAAGAATTTACTGAAAATTTTATTTTATTAATGTTCTAAACATTTGGGTAAATCATATTCTATTTAGTATATTGTAATATAGTATTTTCTTCCATTTTAAAACAGGTTACATATGTAATAACAAATTATAAACATATATCAATATGCAATTATGTGAAACAGCAAAAATATTAACTATGAAAAAACAGACAAATTCTCCTATGATATTTGAAAGAATCCATTAAAGAAATATTTTCCTTTCTTTTTTTTTTTTTTTTAAAGATTTTATTTATTTATTTGACAGACAGAGATCACAAGTAGGCAGAGAGGCAGGCAGAGAGAGGAGGAAGCAGGCTCCCTGCTGAGCAGAGAACCCGATGCAGGGCTGGATCCCAGGACATTGGGATCAAGACCTGAGCCGAAGGCAGAGGCTTTAACCCACTGAGCCACCCAGGCGCCCCTTTTCCTTTCTTTATATTGTAAGCAATATAAAATGCTTATGTTTTAAACAATAATTCAATAATAACACTTCTAGCATCTAATTATCTAGAAAAAAAAAAACCAGCATGTTACCAATATAATTCTTTGACAAAACATCAATTAGTTTTCGTATGATTGAAAGAGTAAACAGCTGATACATTGAGCCAGTGATATCATATTTGGTGGGAGATAACTCAGGAATCTAACCATTTAAGACTCTTGTATCTACAGAATCATAATAGTTCTATGAATTGAGACCATATTATAGTATCGGATATCACTCAGAATGTCAACAAATCTATCAAAACCTTAAATACATGTTTATCAATAATCTTATAATTTCATTTGCATGTTTCTGTGTAAGAATTAAATACAATGAATAGGTATACATGTGTATTTTATAATATGTTTTTTTTTGAAAACTCCAGGATTCAAGATAAAAATACTAAATTTATGTGACTTTGTTACATACATTCCTCTAAACAGTCTAATAGAGAATGTGTTGGAGTGGATATGCACATACCATGAAGTATGCATATTGTGATGTCAAGACTGTGGTATATAGTGGTATTTCACTTTAATGGTCAAATTTGGATTGTCTGTTACTTTGGGTGACAGTGAAGAATGTGGCCTGCTTAGAATAGAGTGGAATAGAGTAGTTATTAAAATTGCTGCTGTGGGATGAGCCAGCATGGGTTAATCTACACTAGCTCTGTGGCAGTGGACAAGTTACTTAACACATCTCTGTGTTTTGGTATTCTCAACTATATAATGGAAATAGAGTCTACTTCATAGTAACAGTCACCTGTCCTTAGATGTGCTCTGTAAGAAGCGTTATTTCTGCAGGCACTAAAAGAGTAAATTCATGCAAGGTAACACAGCTTTTGTTAAATGTCAGCTTTTAGTTTTATTGATGAAATGAAGGTAATAAGGTGTAACTTGTAGGGATGTTATGAAAATAAAAGGATATCCTATGTAGCAACTCTGGCACACAATATGTTCTCAGTAAAGTAGCTATTACTATTCTTAGGGAAGCTCACCTTTCCTTATGCAACTTAGATATAAGAGCATTGAAGTAAGAATTTCTTAGTGATTTTGCTTGGAGTAAATATTATAAGTAAAATGCTATAATATTTTTTTTAAAGATTTTATTTATTTATTTATTTGACAGAGATCACAAGTAGACAGAGAGGCCAGCAGAGAGATGGGGAAGCAGGCTCCCTGCTGATCAGAGAGCCCGATGTGGGGCTCGATCCCAGGACCCTGGGATCATGACCTGAGCTGAAGGCAGAGGCTTTAACCCACTGAGCCACCCAGGTGCCCCAAAATGCTATAATATTTTAAATACAAATTTGCATTTGGGGGAAGGCTACCTTGACTAACACATTTCAAAGAAAGATCAAAACCTGAGTAAAATCCAAATTTTTTTTTTTTTTTTTTTTTAAGATTTATTTATATATTTCAAAGAAAGAGATGAGTGTGCATGTGCAAGGGAAGGGGCAGAGGGAAAGGGAGAGGCAGAACAGCACTCTCCACAGAGCCCAGAGCCCAAGACAGGGCTCCATTTCCAGACCCTGAGATCTTGACCCTGAGATCATGATCTGAACCAAAATCAAGAGTCAGATGCTTAACTGACTAAGCCACCCAGGTGCCTATTAAAATCCCCATATTTAAAAGAGATCTATATCATCTATCCTTTTAGTACACAGAGAATGTGAATTCAATTCTCTTTCAATCATGGGTGCATAGACAAACTAGTGTCCTAAGTAATCTTATAGTCATAATCACTGACAGTTGATTAGGCTTAAAAAAATCTAAGTTAGTGTCAAGATCACAACTAACATTACCTGATTTTAGCACTTCCTGTTTTAGAAATTTAAGGTTTCCAATAATATAGATGCAAAACCTGAATTAAAAAGCATACAACTTATAAACTTCATGGCATTATAGTTTTTATGATGTAGTAATTTTGACCTTTGGAGAACATAAAAAATTCAGAGATAACATGATCTTTATCTTCTCAGCATGGTAAATTGATAGATTATCTCATTTCAACTTTTAGTCACTGATAATGAAGTATGTTTGATCTGTATGCTTGTTTTTTCAATCTTTCATAATTAGGAAATTATTTGATAATCATCTTGGAGTTGTCATGTAAAATAACTGCACTTTTATATGCAAAAAGTTTCTTCTTTATTATATTTAACATACTATTACTTAGTTGCCTCATTTTGAGAAAGCCACTAGTCATGTGTTCTATGTGTTATTAATGGTTCTATGTGTTTTAGCTTAATATAAAAGGCATCCTTCACTGACTTTTACTAATGTTTACTTAAAAAAGTTTAAATCTGTTTCTTAATTTTTTTAAATTAATCTCAAAATTAGATATTAAAGCAACCCTATACTTTTCCCTTTTTCAGATTGTCATATAAATGAAATCACAAATTTTTGTGATTGTTTCTTTCACTTAACATAATGCTTTTGAGATTTATCTATCTTGCTGAACATATGAACAGGTATATTATTTTTATTGTTGAGTAGTATCCCATTGTACGGATATATCATATCCATATTTGTTGACCCCATTTACCAGCTAAAGAACATTTAAGTTCTTTCCAGTTGTGGGCAGTGACAAATAAAACTGCTATAAATACTGGGATCCCTGGGTGGCTCACTTGGTTAACTGTCTGCTTTCCACTCAGATCATGATCCCTGGGTCCTGCGATAGAGTCCCACATCTGACTCCTTGTTCATCAGGAAGCCTGCTTCTCCCTCTCCTTCTGTCTGCTGCTCTCCCTGCTGTTGTCTCTCTTTCTCTCTCTCTTTAGCAAATAAATAAATAAAATGCTTAAAAAACTGCTGCAAACATCATGCCTAGATTTTTGTATGGATACATATATTTTTTTTCCTTTCCAGATAATAGTAGGTATGAGATTGTTGAGTTATATGTTAAGACTTTTTAAATTTTAAGTGTCTAAACCAGAACTTTTATTACATTCAAGCTTTGCAATAACGATTTAAAGATTTTTTTTTTTCATTTCCTTATGGAATTTTGAAATGGTATCAAAATTTGGAAAAATATCCCCTATTCTCCCAAGAAGACTTAATTTCTCTATTCTATAAAACAAGGAGATATCTTTTTTCCCAAAGATCCACAGTTAAAATTGCTTGTATATAGCTTGGAGGCAGATTATTTCAATATTCTGACATTTTACAAACAATCATAGATTCCAATGTTATTCTTAACTGTGCAGAAATTCTGTATTATTTTGCCATTCTATGAGACAGCCAGGATCTTTAGTTGGAATACTATGTCAGAGAAATATCTGGTAGCATGACATCATTTCTGTCCCTTAATGGATATCTGTCAACATTAATAGCCTAAAAAAGAGAAGAAGAAAAGAAAAAAAAAAAACCTTTTTCTTTAGTGCGGAACATTGATTTTCACTTTGGAGTCATCCTTTTTCCTTTTAGTCAGAGGATTTAACTCTAGCTCTAAACTAATCATTGTAATGAGTCATTTCTTATAGAAGTCCTAAGTTGAATTGAATTTGAAAACTTAGTTAAGTCCCACATGATTTTAGCTTGATACATGTAGACTTACCTATTTTGGAAAACTGGTGAAACACAATGGAATCAAATACTCTCTGTAAGATACTGTTAGCCAATTACTTCTTTGATATATTTTATTATTTTTCTCTGAATACCTTATGGTCAATGTATATTTTCCACCAGTACTGCAAAAAAATTTTCCTTTCATAGTTCCTTCAGGAAATGATTACTGGCTTTGCAAATAATTTACCTGGTTATGGGAGTGAGGAGTATTCTTTCTGTAAAGCCATAGAGATATTATGTGCTATGGGGACAGTGTGGTGATGGGGGTGGTGAGAGTGATGGAGGGGGGTGATGGTGCCGGAGGCGAGGGTGATGATGGTAGTAAAAGGAAGGAACTGAAGACGGTGAAGCTTAGCCCAGTCATGTCCACATAATCATCTCTGTAATGTTGTAAAATCTCCCAAAGTGAAGACAGGAAGATGTAGCAGAGTGTTAACAGTTTTGATTTCTTTACTAAAACTCCAGAGTCCCAGAGAGAAGTAGACTGACTACCTAATAATCCACATGGTCTCTTGCTGAATATTATAAACAGTGTAACTCCCAAAAAATGTTCCAATCTCTGGCAGAACATTTTATTCAAAGGACAGCATCGTTATTGTAGAATACACACCAAAGTGAAACCATATTAAAGGTTATGTCAACATGGAGAAAAAACATATTTTCACTAGAGGAAATTTAGAGAAATATAAACATCATTAAAAGGTGAATGATGAGTTAGAAAGGAAAGGTTAACATAACCAAATTTTGCTCATTAAATTCTGTAGGAGAAAAAGAAGAGAAAGACAGCTTTGGTCTTTTAAATGCCCTTTTTGTGTCCATTGATCACATTGAACTTGTTTTCTATATTTCATAACATGCTCCTTTAAAATATACGATCTAGAAACATATCGGCTCTTGTCCCCAGCAAAACATGTTGCCCAATGACATTTAAGTTGTTTTCCAGATCTGAAGAAATACATGGGAACTTTATGTGCTCATGCTAAAACTTGTTGCAACTACTGAGAAACCACAAAACATAGGTAAAGATTTCAAACACTTTTAACTGAAATGTTACACTAGAATTTAGTAATAAGTGTCCTTTTCCCTGGTCAATTATTGTCCACAGATAATAACAAAACATATGTGAAAATTTGGATAGATACCACTGATGTAGAAGTCACTTTCTGATTGTACATTCAATCAATGTACAACGTACAATGGAATCTATAAATTCTGAATTCCATTTGCCACAAATGTCATCCAATACACTTTTATATTCCCCATGTCAGTCATGCATTTGACTCTGAATATAGCACAAGGATTTGCCTACTGACAAATGCTGCTTGGGAATAATATTTAGTTTTAAGTCCTCAATTTGGCATTAGAGGAAAATATTCAACTGTAGAATAAAAAAAAATAAAGATATTGGATGAAATTCATTGGAAGGAAACAAACAGGGAGACTGTATATTTGATCTATTTCTGTCGCTAAAACTGGGAGAACTAATATTCATATGTCAAAGCACTGAAATTTTAACAATTGAGTAAGTATATAAATTACTTGGTTCTAGTTCAAAACTTCGAGTATTTAGTGCAATTCCCAGTAAAGTATCCAGTAAAAGTGATTTTTTCACATTTTACCCTCCTTCCACAAATAAAAGTGCGGAGAAATAGAAGAATAACTAGATATACTTATTTGTCAGACTGTGCAATATTAAGATTGTTTGACAAGATTTACAATGAATTTGTTTTATTTTCTTCCTCCTTAATGTTTTTCTCAATTAATGAAGGGTTTATCAACTTAAGAGAGCATATGTTCTATTTCAGAATAGATGAAATTTTATTTCTTATATGACTGTATTTTGCAATGAAGATAAATACACAAGTGACTATGACAAAATATCAGAATATGCACAATTCTGCAAAATATTTTTACAGCACAAATTAAATGTAGCCCATTTCAGTTATGTCCAGGTCTTTAGCACATGAACTAGCAATTTATGACCAAAAGGAGAATTTATAAAAAAAATTAAAAAGGTCATGTTTTAGTCATAGATTTAAGAAAAACTTTGAATGGGGGCACCTGGGTGGCTCAGTGGGTTAAGCCTCTGCTCTGCCTTCAGCTCGGGTCATGATCTCAGGGTCCTGGGATCGAGTCCCACATCAGGCTGTCTGCTTGGCAGGGAGCCTGCTTCCCTTCTCTCTCTGCCTGTCTCTCTGCTACTTGTGATCTCTCTCTCTCTCTGTCAAATAAATTTAAAAAAAAAAAAAAGAAAAGAAAAACTTTGAATGGAAATGTTATTGTACCAAGAATTTTGTTTTGTCTTCCACTTAAAAACTTTTATTTATAGAGTTCACCAGACTTACCACGAATAAATAACAGTAATCTCTGTAGTCTTGTACAATTGGGTCTCATATTTTCTGACTTTCACCTCTCCCTATCTCTCTCTACTTTTTTCACAGTCATTTCTTATTGTTTCTTAATGACAATGGCTTTACTTCCACGAAGTACAAGCTTTTCCCAGTTCCTTTCCTTTTTTTGTTGCAGACACTACTCTGTCTCTTTCCTATTCCATTTCTTTTTAATGTTTAAGAACTTAAGAAGTAGCCAAACTTCTTCTGTACAAGCACATATAATAAATATTCTAGGCCATGTGGTAATTACAGACTCTTTACAACTAGTCATGTCAGGGTTTTTGAAATTTAGGTTTATTTACTGCAGCAGCTAGTATTAGCCCACTTATTATAATACAGGCACCTAACCCAGTGTTGTAGGCTTCTTTGAGAAGGTGAAGTCTATGATAAATTCTCATGGAAAAACAGTTAAGTAGTTAAACATGAAGGTAAATATCTCATGCATGAAATTTCCCTGGAAGCTGGAGATCAAAAATCAGCACCAGTCCAGCGGAGACCTATTTGAGCTAAATCTCTTTGGTGAGCAACTCCTGCCATGCCTGGCCTTATGACTCATTTTTTTTTCCCTTATAGAGCCTCAACGACAGGCAGAATCATATTTTAACATGGAAGAACTATTTTTTAACATGGTAGCACCACTTTCTAATAAGAAAGAAGCTATACACAGGGCACCTGGATGGCTCAGTGGGTTAAAGCCTCTGCCTTCAGCTTGGGTTATGGTCTCAGGGTCCTGGGATCGAGCCCCACATCAGGCTCTCTGCTCAGCGGGGAGCCAGCTTCCTCCTCTTTCTCTCCCTGCCTCTCTGCCTACTTGTGATCTCTGTCTGTCAAATACATAAATAAAATCTTAAAAAAAAAAAAAGAAGAAGAAAGAAGCTATACACAATATGTAAACTAATGGTTATGGCTGTGTTAAATAAAACTTTATTTATAAAAGCAGGAAATGAGGTAGATTTAGCCTGTGGACCATTGTTTGCTGATCTCTGACTTAGATCTAAATTCACCTTCTTAAAACCATTTTTTTAAAATTGCCACCCACCGAACTACTATCACTTTTTACCTGATTGTGCCCCAAGAGGAAGTTTATAGAATATGAATGTATGCTTTTCTTTAGATGCATGTTTTCCTTTTTGCTTTTCCTTATACTGTTCATCCTTCCAAATCTGTTTTTGAAGATTCCTACAACACATATTTAAAGTATATATGCTTTCTCTCTTCAGTGGAGTTGCCCACAATTTCATACAAGAACTTAGTTTTTCTCTTTTAACCCAGAACCAGCAATTATCTTCTGTTTAGACTTCAGAAGTTTTCCTTTACACTAATTGACATTTTGCACCACACAAATCAAAATGAGGTATGTGGTATTTGGTATTATTGAGCAAGGTGGTTCTTCTCTGGATCATGATTTTTCATTCTAAATGACTTTCGCCTAGTTCTTCAACTCTCCCATATTAAGTACAAGAGAAATTACAAATCTTATAAAAATATTAAAAAGAAGAGACTGTATTGGAGATTTACAGAAATCATAGTTCAGCAGGAGAAGGTATGGATGTTTCTAATTTTCTCACTGTCTCTCAGAAAGCTTTGATGAGGCAGAGACCAAAAGAGCCTATGTTCCAGCACAAAGACTTTTTTCTTGGGTTTCTCTAATCTCTCTCAATCTGTAAATCAATATTTTTTTCATCAAATTTGAAAAAAATTTATATCATACATTGTCATATTTTTTTGGGCCCGATCTTACTTTCTTCTTCCTGACATTTATTATAGACAGTTTAAATGGATATGCACTCCAAGTCCCTGAATCTCAGTTCATTTTCCATAACCTCCTTTTTCTGGTATTCAGATTAGATTATTACTAATGACCTACCTTCACATTCACTGACCTTTTTCTCTGTTATCTATAATATGCTGGTAAACCTATCTAACCAAATTTTATTTTAATTATTTTACATTTCAGCTGTAGAATTTCCATTTTTTGGGTATAGTTTCTATTTATCTGCTAAAATTCTCATACCTGTTAGCTCATTAAAGCAATATTTTAATTTGGTTTATTATTATTAGTTATTTGAATATGTTTTTACTAACTTTGGAGAAGTCTTTGGGTGCTCAATCCAACAGATGAGGCATATAGATGTTCATTGCTCTTAATGACTTTATTCTTATCCTGTACGTGATATTTTCCTATTCTGTTTTGTTATTTAATATTTTTTCATGCCTAATAAATTTATGTCACATGACTATTGTAGATATAATGTGAAGAATTCTTATTTTGTTATCTCCTTTTAAAGATTATTGGTTTTATTCTTATAGGCAGATCAATTACTGTTTAATTACTTTGTACTGATAGAGGCTAGGTTTCATGCTTCTTAGGACAATTCTTTGGAATGTCTAAGGTGTTTCCCATGTTTTATAACTCAACCAGACCCAATGATAAAATCCTTTCTCTCCTTAGGATCCTGTCGAGACTTGGTTTTAGATTTTGTCAGAGTAGACTCAGAGTAGACTTTCCTTCAGGTTATGGTTCTTACTCTTGAGTTGAGGCCTTTCTAGTGTCTCAGCTAGATGCAAGGGGTGTACTGAAGTATACCCCTTAAATAAGTATAGCCATTTTCGTTGGGTTGCACCTCCTGAATCTTCCAGCATTGTTTGACTCTAGTATTTCTGGTTTTTTTCATAACCAGGTAGCTGCTGGTTTATCACCATTTTCTAGGAAGACTTTTGCTATACTCAACCCAGCAGCCAAGGACACGTAGAAAACCCCTACTTACATTTCTGCTCTTTTCTTGTGAGACTCCCCTTCTCCAATGATCTGCCTTGCATCTTCTGGCAACTTGAACTTTTCTCAACCATGGTCTCTGTCTCCTAAACTCAGCAGAACCACTGTGTTATAATTGAGTTCTTCACCAAAGTTGGCAGTTGTCCCTAGGCACACAGTTGAGTGATTGTGGGGCTCATTTCATGACTCCTAGTCTCTGGGATAACAGTCTAAACTTCTTGTAAGTCCAGTGTTTAAAATCAATAGCCTCATATATTTGTCCACTTGGTAGTTGTTTACTGTTAAAGAACTAATCTAGATTATTCTAAATACAAATTTTTGGCTGGAGGTAGAAATGTTTTTTGCTTTTAAAAAAATTATATAAATGTAATTATTGAATATACATTTTGTGTCAGTTTTTAGAATTCACCCAAGTAGGTATAACTACTATCATTAACATATTTTCATGGGCATATTATATGAACATATCTGTTGTGTGACTATAGCAGAATTTATAATATTGTTGCTATACTGGGATTTTCTTTTTAAATTTTAGACTTTTATTAGCAAACCTGATCTGAAAAATTTTGTACATGTTTTCTGGAGCTTATGTGTACACAGGGCTGTGTGATATATACAAAGGATTGAGGTTTCTAGGTTGTAGTGTTTGTGTGTCTTCATTTTTATATGATACCAGTAAACCATTGTCCTGAGTGACTATAATAATTTATCTCCCCATGAGCAGTGTATTTGAGTTATTTCTTCATATTCTTGCCAAAACTTGGTATTTTCTGCACCTTTAATTTTGAATCACTTGATGGATATTTTTAATGTTTGAAGCCAATCTTTTAATAATTTTTGTAGCACCAAATTAAGTCTATAGTAACCTAAGATTGGAAACAACAGGCACTAAGAAAATGCATGAGGATTTATGACATTTTAAAAACCTTTAAATTAAAATGTTCTTAATAGTTGATGCAATGAGATACAAATTTTCAGGAGAGGAACGTTAATTCCTCTTTGTTATTTTAAAGTTGGCAGGTGTTACAAACATCACAATAGATTATCTGCATATTTTTTCATTCCTATTAAGAGTTTGATTTGTGTTAACTAGAGCAGTATGCTTTCCTTCTTGACCAGTTCTTTTCACATCTGTTTGTTACCTTTGAGAAAGACACATTAACAACTTGCCCCGAGCAGCAGATTTTGCCAGTGACTTGCTGCCAATTGGGTATTAAAGGGAATTGGGAACACATGTTTTGTTTTAAAAATCCCTAACAGTTTGGACTGGTTGCCTTTGGACTGGAGTAATTGACACTCAGTCATTGTCATGCTGCCTAGCCCATGTGCGATAATCATTTGGGGGACAAAGCTTTGCAAGTTGCACTTCATGACTTTGGATCTGAATGGCAGTATCAAAGTAAATGCTGCCATCTGACCCATTTCACAATGGAGTAGGAAATGCAGCTCTTATTGAAAATCTCCTAACTGTACTAATTTATATTCATCTGATAACCCATTGAGGGGAAAATGGGAATGAGCTGGCAGGTGGCCTTTCAGATATAAAGGGCACATGGCAAACTGGTTGTTTGTTGCTTACTCACATTGGAATACTAAAGATATCGCAGAATATGCATATTTCTGGAATTTCATTTTTTTAAAAATTCTGATCAGCACTCTATTCATAATCTAAACATTATAATTTAGAAATCTTCTTATATAAGTGAGACTCATTTATGTGTATTTAATACATTTATGAACATAACATATGGTTTGTTCTTAACAGCTCATGTCAGAATTAGAGCTAGGATTACTGTATTATCATTTATGCAATTTTAATGCATACAAATTTTGTGGGATTTTTTTTTCCAGCTTAATGAATGAAAACTAAGCCACTCGTTTTTCTTTAGGCATTGGTTCTAATGTTTTCTCATAAAGCTAGCACAAAATGACTGAAAAACATCATTTGAAATATGAATTTAAAAAGATATTACTGAAAATGCACTTTGATCAAAGTGAGAAAATATTATTTAAAATCTGAAAATCAGAATAACCAAATGTCTTTATTATATGTGTATAAACTCACATACATACACACACACACACACACTTCTAAGTTCAAATAAAAATAGAACCCTATTTTATTAGGTCTTTAATCTTTAGAGATTATTTTTTATTACAACCAAAGTTTGAGATATTTCATTTTTTTAATTTTTAGAATTATACTGGTCTGATAAAACAGAAATAACTCTTATTGATTCTTTAAGGTTTATTTTCTTCGATTTCTACAAATCAGTTTGAAAAGTAACTCTTTCATTCAGTGAGTTGTTTTCCTAGTTGATTTGACCCAATTCTGTACTTAAAATAATGGTTAAAATAACAACATCTTAATTCTTAAAAATGCAAATGCATCTAATACATAAATAATAAGTTCATTGATCTTTTAAAAACATAAAATGAAATTTTATTGGATAATATAGATATATTTCTGGTGCTTGCCTTAATGAAACTGCCAATTTTATTTTTAAGTATTAAGAGTCAAGGATAATAATTAATGCATAAGTGTGAAAAGAATAAAAAGCAAAACCAACTTCTAACCTCTTGCTAAGAAAAAGTAGAATAGGATCTGGTAGTGGAGGAAAAATGACATTAAACAGGAGGAATCATGTAAGATAGCAAATTAAATTAGGGAAATTTGAAAGTAAGATACAGTAATAACTGTAATTGTTTAAATTTTAGTATGTCCTTGGAATTCTGTTAATCATTTTATAGGCTTATTTCATTTAATCCTGGCAACAACTCCATGAAGTATTTTTATTATATATGTTTTACATATATTTGTATAGCTATACATTACTCAGCTATGCAGAAATAGCTCTATTCATAAATATTTTTTCTTTTACAAATACAGTTGTGGACAACTAACTTGCTCAAGGTCATGCAGTCAATGAATTAAGGAACTGGGGTTTGAGCTCCTTGCCTGACTCCAAAGCCCAAGTTCCATTTTGCTTCACTGTCAAGGATCTGACAATGACTGAGGGGATATTTGCGATGAATATGATCATGGAAACTGAGAGACCCTATGATGGCTATAGGAATGAGAATTTCTGGATTGCCTGGAACTATGCTAGATAGCCAAAAGTATGTTTAGAAATAAAAGATAAATTTTGTGCCTATTTTCTTGGTTTAAAAATTCCAGAGTGAGAAACAGTACAAACTTATTTTTTGTAGTAATCTAAGGCTATCCTAGGAAACCACAGGAAATGTGCATTTCATAATATTAAGTCATTTTGAACTTCCTCATAAGTAAGTTCATTATTTTTTTTTTTTATAATTTTTTTTATTTTTTTCAGCATAACAGTATTCATTATTTTTGCACCACACCCAGTGCTCCATGCAATCCGTGCCCTCTACAATACCCACCACCTGGTGCCCCCAACCTCCCACCCCCCACCCCTTCAAAATTCTCAGATCGTTTTTCAGAGTCCATAGTCTCTCATGGTTCACCTCCCCTTCCAATTTCCCTCAACTCCCTTCTCCTCTCCATCTCCCCTTGTCCTCCATGCTATTTGTTATGCTCCACAAATAAGTGAAACCATATGATAATTGACTCTCTCTGCTTGACTTATTTCACTCAGCATAATCTCTTCCAGTCCTGTGCATGTTGATACAAAACTTGGGGATTCATCCTTTCTTTCTTTCTTTTTTTTTTTTTTTTTACAGCTTTATAAACATATATTTTTATCCCCAGGGGTACAGGTCTGCGAATCGCCAGGTTTACACACTTCACAACACTCACCATAGCACATACCCTCCCCGATATCCATAACCCCACCCCTCTCCCAACCCCCTCCCCCCATCAACCCTCAGTTTGTTTTGTGAGATTAAGAGTCACTTATGGTTTGTCTCCCTCACAATCCCATCTTGTTTCATTTACTCTTCTCCTACCCCCTCGACCCCCCATGTTGCATCTCCTCTCCCTCATATCAGGGAGATCATATGATAGTTGTCTTTCTCCGATTGACTTATTTCGCTAAGCATGATACCCTCTAGTTCCATCCACGTCGTCGCAAATGGCAAGATTTCATTTCTTTTGATGGCTGCATAGTATTCCATTGTGTATATATACCACATCTTCTTTATCCATTCGTCTGTAGATGGACATCTAGGTTCTTTCCATACTTTGGCTATTGTAGACATTGCTGCTATAAACATTCGGGTGCATGTGCCCCTTCGGATCACTATGTTTGTATCTTTAGGGTAAATACCCAGCAGTGCAATTGCAGGGTCATAGGGTAGTTCTATTTTCAACATTTTGAGGAACCTCCATGCTGTTTTCCAGAGTGGTTGCACCAGCTTGCATTCCCACCAACAGTGTAGGAGGGTTCCCCTTTCTCCGCATCCTCGCCAGCATCTGTCATTTCCTGACTTGTTAATTTTAGCCATTCTGACTGGTGTGAGGTGATATCTCATGGTGGTTTTGATTTGTATTTCCCTGATGCCGAGTGATATGGAGCACTTTTTCATGTGTCTGTTGGCCATCTGGATTTCTTCTTTGCAGAAATGTCTGTTCATGTCCTCTGCCCATTTCTTGATTGGATTATTTGTTCTTTGGGTGTTGAGTTTGCTAAGTTCTTTATAGATTTTGGACACTAGCCCTTTATCTGATATGTCATTTGCAAATATCTTCTCCCATTCCGTCAGTTGTCTTTTGGTTTTTTTAACTGTTTCCTTTGCTGTGCAAAAGCTTTTGATCTTGATAAAATCCCAAAAGTTCATTTTTGCCCTTGCTTCCCTTGCCTTTGGTGATGTTCCTAGGAAGATGTTGCTGCGGCTGACGTCGAAGAGGTTGCTGCCTGTGTTTTCCTCGAGGATTTTGATGGATTCCTTTCTCACATTGAGGTCCTTCATCCATTTTGAGTCTATTTTCGTGTGTGGTGTAAGGAAATGATCCAATTTCATTTTTCTGCATGTGGCTGTCCAATTTTCCCAACACCATTTATTGAAGAGGCTGTCTTTTTTCCATTGGACATTCTTTCCTGCTTTGTCAAAGATGAGTTGACCATAGAGTTGAGGGTCCTTTTCTGGGCTCTCTAATCTGTTCCATTGATCTATGTGTCTGTTTTTGTGCCAGTACCATGCTGTCTTGATGATGACAGCTTTGTAATAGAGCTTGAAGTCCGGAATTGTGATGCCACCAACTTTGGCTTTCTTTTTCAATATTGCTTTGGCTATTCGAGGTCTTTTCTGGTTCCATATAAATTTTAGGATTATTTGTTCCATTTCTTTGAAAAAAAATGGATGGTACTTTGATAGGAATTGCATTAAATGTGTAGATTGCTTTAGGTAGCATAGACATTTTCACAATATTTATTCTTCCAATCCAGGAGCATGGAACATTTTTCCATTTCTTTGTGTCTTCCTCAATTTCTTTCATGAGTACTTTATAGTTTTCTGAGTATAGATTCTTAGTCTCTTTGGTTAGGTTTATTCCTAGGTATCTTATAGTTTTGGGTGCAATTGTAAATGGGATGGACTCCTTAATTTCTCTTTCTTCTGTCTTGTTGTTGGTGTAGAGAAATGCAACTGATTTCTGTGCATTGATTTTATATCCTGACACTTTACTGAATTCCTGTACAAGTTCTAGCAGTTTTGGAGTGGAGTCTTTTGGGTTTTCCACATAGAGTATCATATCATCTGCAAAGAGTGATAGTTTGACTTCTTCTTTGCCGATTTGGATGCCTTTAATTTCCTTTTGTTGTCTGATTGCTGAGGCTAGGACTTCTAGTACTATGTTGAAGAGCAGTGGTGATAACGGACATCCCTGCCGTGTTCCTGACCTTAGCGGAAAAGCTTTCAGTTTTTCTCCATTGAGAATGATATTTGCGGTGGGTTTTTCATAGATGGCTTTGATAATATTGAGGTATGTGCCGTCTATCCCTACACTTTGAAGAGTTTTGATCAGGAAGGGATGCTGTACTTTGTCAAATGCTTTTTCAGCATCTATGGAGAGTCTCATATGGTTCTTGTTCTTTCTTTTATTAATGTGTTGTATCACATTGATTGATTTGCGGATGTTGAACCAGCCTTGCAGCCCTGGAATAAATCCCACTTGGTCGTGGTGAATAATCCTTTTAACGTACTGTTGAATCCTATTGGCTAGTATTTTGGCGAGAATTTTTGCATCTGTGTTCATCAAGGATATTGGTCTGTAGTTCTCGTTTTTGTTGGGATCCTTGTCTGGTTTTGGGATCAAGGTGATGCTGGCCTCATAAAATGAGTTTGGAAGTTTTCCTTCTATTGCTATTTTTTGGAACAGTTTCAGGAGAATAGGAATTAGTTCTTCTTTAAATGTTTGGTAGAATTCCCCCGGGAAGCCGTCTGGCCCTGGGCTTTTGTTTGTTTGGAGATTTTTGATGACTGTTTCAATCTCCTTACTGGTTATGGGTCTGTTCAGGCTTTCTATTTCTTCCTGGTTCAGTTGTGGTAGTTTATATGTCTCTAGGAATGCATCCATTTCTTCCAGATTGTCAAATTTGTTGGCGTAGAGTTGCTCATAGTATGTTCTTATAATTGTCTGTATTTCTTTGGTGTTCGTTGTGATCTCTCCTCTTTCATTCATGATTTTATTTATTTGGGTCCTCTCTCTTTTCTTTTTGATAAGTCTGGCCAGGGGTTTATCAATCTTATTAATTCTTTCAAAGAACCAGCTCTTAGTTTCGTTGATTTGTTCTATTGTTTTTTTGGTTTCTATTTCATTGATTTCTGCTCTGATCTTTATGATATCTCTTCTCCTGCTGGGTTTAGGGTTTCTTTCTTGTTCTTTCTCCAGCTCCTTTAGGTGTAGGGTTAGGTTGTGTACCTGAGACCTTTCTTGTTTCTTGAGAAAGGCTTGTACCGCTATATATTTTCCTCTCAGGACTGCCTTTGTTGTGTCCCACAGATTCTGAACCATTGTGTTTTCATTATCATTTGTTTCCATGAATTTTTTCAATTCTTCTTTAATTTCCTGGTTGACCCATTCATTCTTTAGAAGGATGCTATTTAGTCTCCATGTATTTGGGTTCTTTCCAAATTTCCTCCTGTGATTGAGTTCTAGCCCTAGAGCATTGTGGTCTGAAAATATGCAGGGAATGATCCCAATCTTTTGATACCGGTTGAGACTTGATTTAGGACCAAGAATGTGATCTATTCTGGAGAATGTTCCATGTGCACTAGAGAAGAATGTGTATTCTGTTGCTTTGGGATAAAATGTTCTGAATATATCTGTGATGTCCATCTGGTCCAGTGTGTCATTTAAGGCCTTGATTTCCTTGTTGATCTTTTGCTTGGATGATCTGTCCATTTCAGTGAGGGGAGTGTTAAAATCCCCTACTATGATTGTATTCTTGTCGATGTGTTTCTTTGATTTTGTTATTAATTGGTTTATATAGTTGGCTGCTCCCACATTAGGGGCATAGATATTTAAAATTGTTAGATCTTCTTGTTGGACAGTTCCTTTGAGTATGATATAGTGTCCTTCCTCATCTCTTATTATAATCTTTGGCTTAAAATCTAATTGATCTGATATAAGGATTGCCACTCCTGCTTTCTTCTGATGTCCATTAGCATGGTAAATTCTTTTCCACCCCCTCACTTTAAACCTGGAGGTGTCTTCGGGTGTAAGATGAGTTTCTTGTAGGCAACATATAGATGGTTTTTGTTTTTTTATCCATTCTGATACCCTGTGTCTTTTGATTGGGGCATTTAGCCCATTAACATTCAGGGTAAGTATTGAGAGATATGAATTTAGTGCCATTGTATTGCCTGTAAGGTGACTGTTATTGTATATTGTCTCTGTTTCTTTCTGATCTACTACTTTGAGGGTCTCTCTTTGCTTAGAGGACCCCTTTCAATATTTCCTGTAGAGCTGGTTTGGTATTTGCAAATTCTTTCAGTTTTTGTTTGTCCTGGAAGCTTTTAATCTCTCCTCCTATTTTCAATGATAGCCTAGCTGGATATAGTATTCTTGGCTGCATGTTTTTCTCATTTAGTACTCTGAATATATCATGCCAGCTCTTTCTGGCCTGCCAGGTCTCTGTGGATAAGTCTGCTGCCAATCTAATATTTTTACCATTGTACGTTACAGACTTCTTTTCCCGGGCTGCTTTCAGGGTCTTTTCTTTGTCACTAAGACTTGTCAATTTTACTATTAGGTGACGGGGTGTAGACCTATTCTTATTGATTTTGAGGGGGGTTCTCTGAACCTCCTGGATTTTGATGCTTGTTCCCTTTGCCATATTGGGGAAATTCTCTCCAATAATTCTCTCCAATATACCTTCTGCTCCCCTCTCTGTTTCCTCTTCTTCTGGAATCCCAATTATTCTAATGTTGTTTCGTCTTATGGTGTCACTTATCTCTCGAATTCTCCCCTCGTGGTCCAGTAGCTGTTTGTCCCTCTTTTGCTCAGCTTCTTTATTCTCGGTCATTTGGTCTTCTATATCGCTAATTCTTTCTTCTGCCTCATTTATCCTAGCAGTGAGAGCCTCCATTTTTGATTGCACCTCATTAATAGCTTTTTTGATTTCAACTTGGTTAGATTTTAGTTCTTTTATTTCTCCAGAAAGGGCTTTTATATCTCCCGAGAGGGTTGCTTTAATATCTTCCATGCCTTTTTCAAGCCCAGCTAGAACCTTGAGAATCATCATTCTGAACTCTATATCTGACATATTACCAATGTCTGTATTGATTAGGTCCCTAGCCTTTGGTATTGCCTCTTGTTCTTTTTTTTGTTGTGAATTTTTCCGCCTTGTCATTTTGTCCAGATAAGAGTTTATGAAGGAGCAAGTAAAATACTAAAAGGGTGGCAACAACCCCAGGAAAATATGCTTTAGCCAAATCAGAAGAGATCCTGAATTGTGAGGGGGGAGAAAGGGGATAAAAAGGGGTTCAGAAAGAAAGAAAGAAAAAAAAAAACTATTAAAAAAAAGAAAGCCGATAAAGAAAAAATATAAAAAGAGGAAAAAATATATATATATTAGATAAACTATTTAAAAAACGTTAAAAAAAGAAAACGGTAAAAGTTAAAAAAAATTTAGCAGAAGAAGAGAAAAAGAAAAAAAAATTGAAAAAGAAAAAAAAATTAAATTAACTGCAAGGCTAAAAAATCATGGGGAGAAAGCCATGAGTTCCGTGCTTTGCTTTCTTCTCCTCTGGAATTCCGCCGTTCTCCTTGGTAGGTGAACTTGGTCCTGGCTGGGTTTCCCGTAGATCTTCTGGGGGAGGGGCCCGTTGTAGTGATTCTCAAGCGTCTTTGCCCCAGGCAGAGTTGCACCGCCCTTACCCGGGGCCGCGCTGAGTCATCCGCTCGGGTTCGCTTTCGGGAGCTTTTGTTCCCTGAGCGCTTTCCGTAGAGTCCAGAGGACGGGAATAAAGATGGCGGCCTCCTGGTCTCCGGCCCGGAGGAGCCGAGAGCCCGGGGCCCCACTCCTCAGCGCGCCCCCAGAGAACAGCGCCAAATGACTCCCGTCACCCTGGCCTCCGGCCGCGCTCCGAGCTGACCGAGCCTGCGACCGGTTCAAGGCAACCCTGAGCCGAGAGTCACTACTCGGCTCTGTCTCTGCAGCCGGCTTCCCCGTTCTAATACCGGTAAGCTCTGCGACACTGAGACACCCCCGATCCTTCTGCGACCCTGCGGGACCTGAGGCCGCGCTTACCCCGCCTGGGCTTCACCCCAGTTAAGCCTCTGGAGCGATGTCCCTCAGCGGAACAGACTTTTAAAAGTCCTGATTTTGCTCCGTTGCTCCGCCGCTCGCTGGGAGCCGGCCCCTCCCCCCGCGGTCTATCTTCCCGTCGCTTTGGATTCACTTCTCCGCCAGTCCTACCTTGCAGAAAGTGGTTGATTTTCTGTTTCTGGAATTGCTGTTCTTCTTCTTTTCAATCTCCCGTTGGATTTGTAGGTGTTTGCAATCTTTAGATAAGCTATTTAGCTGATCTCCCGCTACCCGAAGTAGTCTTAGCCTGCTACTTCTCCGCCATCTTGACTCCTCTTTGTAAGTTCATTATTTTTTAACCTTACTCTTACTACTTTGGTCAATTTACCAGATTTTATTGCCTTTGTTCTGTGAAGAAAAGCTATATATGAACCACTAAGTAGGTACTCAATTCATATTTGCTGAAATTTGTATGAATGAATGAAGTATGTTACAGCTTGTTATAACCATAGTGTTTATTTAAGAATACATTTTACAAAACAACTAGAAAGTCAGTCATGATCCATTTTCCTTCTGTCAACTGACACTGATACTATCTTTGCCAATTGTTTTAATTACTATGGATGTTCATGCATACAAAATATTCACATTTGTATACTTTTGTGCTGTAAGACAATTTTGTCTTGGGCACAGATTTTTGAATTGTAAAAAATAGAAGTACATTTCACAAAGTATCCTTTGGATGTTGTAATTACTGAATATAAATTTACTTAGGAAGAAAGCAACATAGCAACTGATTAAACAGAGAATTACTTAAATTTTCAGTATATTTTTATAAATGCATACATGAAATTTATAATAAACATATTTTATAGTCATTCAAATGGAATTTTTAATTTATCAATCTGAATTTTGATTTTGAAAACCCTCAAGTGTTGTTTATACTCTACTTTTTAAATAATTTCTGCATTAATAATGGATATATATTTCACACAAGAAAAAAGGTATCCAATAGAAAGAATACTAGACATGAAGGATTTCAGCTACAAAACCTTTTGCTATATGATCTAGGCAAATCTTTTATTATGTTGTGATTTGGTTCCTTGTCTTTAACAAGAAACATATTATATGTACTGAGTAGCTGGGGTGATCCTTGAAATGAAATAGTATACTATATATTGCAAATAAATTAAAGCAATGTACTATTCCAAAAGAACTTTGATTATATAAATATTCGCTCTAAAACTAAAATCAAACCTTGCAGACTAATTTTATTAGCACGATGCTTTATTGGTTCATCATCCATCTGATTTTTAGTGAATACTACCAATATGTGCAGCACTATGACAAGCCCTGTAAGAGACACAAATATTTATCAAACACTTTTTGTTTAGGATGACTGAGGAGAGGCTATCAAGATATGTCACTTTTAAAAGTAGATATAAAAGAGAATGAAAAGAAAATATGAGAGTTTCTGACAAGATTCTATAGAAATTGACAGGAAGAGGTCAATTCCAGCTCTGGAATTTAGATGGAGTGATTCAATTGGGAGTTAAGGATGATTCTGGATGGATAGGGACAGTACCACATGAGAACAAGAAAATAAGGCTTGGTTTTGGGAAAAAGCATGGGGAATGCAGTAGAAGAGGAGGAAATGGAACATGGTCTTTCACATAGTTATTTGACGAGGTCATTTTGGTACAAGAGATAGTTTAATATTCACATTTGTTTTCTATCCCCTCAGAGAAACTAATCTGTGAAACTGATTACTAAACAAAATATGAATTAACATGTTAACATCATACCTCTTGTCTTCACTTACTTTCTGCCCATTCTTGAGTCTTGCTGTATCCCCAGACTTTTCCTCAAAAATTCTCATTGAATTAAAATGTGATAAGAAACCAGCCAAAGGGGCGCCTGGGTGGCTCAGTGGGTTAAGCCGCTGCCTTCGGCTCAGGTCATGATCTCAGGGTCCTGGGATCGAGTCCCGCATCGGGCTCTCTGCTCAGCAGGGAGCCTGCTTCCTCCTCTCTCTCTCTGCCTGCCTCTCCATCTACTTGTGATCTCTCTCTGTCAAATAAATAAATAAAATCTTTAAAAAAAAAAAAAAAAAAAAAAAGAAACCAGCCAAAAAAATTTTTCCAGAAATTGAAAGGATCTCATTAAAATACCCCAATTTGGGAGTAAAGTTGCCTGGCTAAAGCAAAAGCCATAGGTAGAAGACTATTGAAAGATAGGATTCAATAGCTATAATGGACTTCACCAGCATAGTTTTGGAATAGCATTGCAATTAAAGTAATATTTCAAGGTAAGGACTGTGGTAATGATAATAGAATGCATTTGGAATGGAGCCCATCACTGAAGATACAGAGATCTGTTGACAGGTTCTGGTAGAATACACAAATAATTAAACCTGGACAGAGTGAAGGATGCTGAAATAGAGAATATTACATTATACCTGAAATATATTCTAGATTTGAAAAGTATGTCTTGAAACCATTTTCCCAAGACTCTACTTAGAGAATTGGCCATATGACTACTATGCAAGCTACATAATGCATGTCTTCTTCAGCCATGATTTTTGACAGATAAGCAAACATTTTACAAATTAGTGTCTCATCCTCTATA
This sequence comes from Lutra lutra, assembly GCF_902655055.1. Taxonomy (NCBI): domain Eukaryota; kingdom Metazoa; phylum Chordata; class Mammalia; order Carnivora; family Mustelidae; genus Lutra; species Lutra lutra. The sequence goes on from NC_062281.1 coordinate 136,282,465, forward strand.
AATAGAACATAAATTGCCCTTCCTTTAAAAAATACAGATCTGGGACCATAAAATCAAATTACTATTCTGTGATAGCATTTCTGCAGAGAAGGTAATATACCAAGCATACATTGCATATGTGATTTCATATAAGAATAGAGCTTACTGAACATGACCCTCTCAATTGGCTATTAGATTCTCATCTGAGCTTTTGGCAAGTGCTGGATCAATTAGTTGCAAATACTTTGGCAAGAGACTGGAGTGATTATATTCTGCATTGTTGATTAAAGAGTTACCATATGTTTTAGATTCTAGACATGAAGGTAGAAAAGTTGGCTTTCCATTATGACATTTAGGAAGCCTTAGTTATAATCTTATCCTGATGATGAGGAAGTTGCTGGTACAGAAATAAAATGTGGCTGAGAGCTCAGCTCTCCACCTGGAGTACTATCCTCAGAGAGCTCTCATAAGGATTTCCACATAAACATCTTCCAATAAAGTCCTGCCTCATAAACCTACCTAAAAAAACATTCTCCTCCCTGTCTCACCCTATGCCCTCACTCTGCTTTATATTTTCATAGCCCTAATCACTAATTGACATACTATATTCATTTCTTTTCAGAGAGGAAGAGTAGACCCGTTGTTTGGTTGAGAACCAAAAAAACAGATTTGGGAGTGGGATGTTTAAAGAACACAGAGCAGATAAGTGCCATGATTATTTTTATGTCAGAAAAGTGGTATAAATGATGGATGAGAGGAGCATACCTGGAGATAAAAGAGAAGAGAATTGTGATTAATAGAGGATGATGAGGGAATGGACAATATGAGTAAACATGAGAGGGAGATGTGTTTTCAAGATCTAAGGAAAGAGAATAAAAAGATTTAATGATTGTGGGGTTCCTAAGTGGTATAGTTGGTTAAGTGTGGGACTCTTGATTTCAGCTCAGGTCATGATCTCAGGGTCATTATCTCAGGATTGTGAGACTGAGCCCTGTGCTGGGCTCCATGCTGAGAGTGCAGCCTACTTAAGATTCTCTCAGTCCCTCTCCCTCTGCCCCACCCTCCTTTCCCAACTTGGGAGCCTATGCACGAGCACACACAGGCTCTCACTTTCAAGGAAAAAAAAAAAAAAAAAAAAGATTTTTTAGTGTATATAATGGAGAGGGAAAGATCTAAGATAACTTCAGCGTTTTGAGCATCACAACATAATATTGGCCTATTAAAGAAGACAAAATTGGAAAAATAGACACACTTTTCTCCCTATTTTTGGATTGAATAATTTTTATCATCTCAATTTGTATTGTATTAGCTATAACCCCTTATTTTGATATTACTTTAGTTGCTTTAAGCTTTAAAAGATACAACATACCTTCAAGTGATAATATACAACTTACCATATAAGAGTCTCATAAAAATATACATTTTTCCTCTGCTGGCCTTTATGTCACTGTTACCATACATTCTCTTTTTACACATATTATGCACTACACAAGTTGTTATTTTTACTTTCAAGATTATCTTTTTTCAAGATATTTGAATATTAAGAAAAAGTTTTTATATTTATGGCATTTTTATTATGTCTTTACCATTTTCAATGCTCTTCATTCCTTTGTGTAGAACCAGGTTTCCATTTGTCATTTTCCTCTTGACTAAAGGACTTCCCTCAATATTTATTGTTGTACAAGTCTCCTAGTGACTAATTCTTTCAGGTCTTATATATGTGAAAAGCCTTTATTACAATATTTTTGCTTTTTGAAAGCTCAACTACATAAGAAAAGCTACTTTAATATATATATTTTTTCTTTCAGCACTTTAAAAAATGTGGCTTTACTGTCTTGTAGCTTGCATTGTTTGTGATCAGACTCTGCCACTGTCATCCTTATTTTGGTTTTTCATAAATAATGTATATTTTTTGCTCTAGCTCTGTTTAAGACTTTTTAAATTACTGGTCTTAAGCAGTTTTATGATCATGTGTCTTGGTGTATTTTTTTCATTGGAATTAAAATTTTTGTATTTGTGGGTTTATAGTTTTCATTTAATTAAAAAAAATTTCAGTAATTATTCTTTAAAAAAACTTTTGGTCTTTTTGGGGAGACTATAATAACCAATATATCTGGCTCTTTGAAATTGTGCTATCGGTCACTGATTCTCTTTCCAATATCTTTTTAGTTCTCTGTTTAGTATCTTTTGTTGTATGCTTAAGTTCACTATTCTGTAATGTCTGATATATCTTTAATGTCATGTGGTATATCTCACATCACACATTGTACTTCTTATCTCTTGAAAGTTAGAGTTGCCCCTCTTTTTTTAAAATATTTTATTTTATTTATTTGACAGGCAAAGATCACAAGTAGGCAGAGAGGCAGGCAGAGAGAGAGGAGGAAGCAGGCTCCCTGCTGAGCTGAGAGCCCCGGGCTCAATCCCAGGACCCTGGGATCATGACCTGAGCCAAAGGCAGAAGCTTTAACCCACTGAGCCACCCAGGCGCCCCTGCCCCTCTTTTTTTAATCCTCCATGTTATTTCTTCTGTTTTTGTGAACATAAATAAACTTAATAATTAATGTCATTATTAATTATATTTTTAAATATATTTAATATATTTTACATATTTGTTTCCTAATTAATCTGTACAATTTCTGAGTCAGCCTTGATCTATTTATTTCTCTTCTTTGTGAGGTTTTTGGTTTGGGTTTTTGTTTGTTTGTTTGTTTTGTTTTGTTTTGTTTTTTGCTTCTTTGAATGCTGGTGATTTTTATTGGTTGTCAGACACTATGAATTTTGTCTTGTTGGACATTTGATGTATTTGTAGGCCTGTAAGTGTTCTTGATCTTTGCAAACCAAAAGTTATCTGCAAACAGTTTGATCTTTTTAAGTCTTACTTTCAGATTTAGTGTATTAGTTTTTTATTTCCACATAAATTATTACAGAGTTAGTGATTTAAAAAAAATTCCTTTTATTACCTCTTAGTTATTGTCAACTAGCTGGCCAGTCATTGCTTAGCTAGGCCATATTTTCAAGGTCTCACAGGACTGTAATCCTGGTAAGGCTGCATTGTTTTCTGGGGCTCAGAGTCTTCTTATGAGCTCACATGGCTATTGGCAGAATTTAATTCCTTACAACTGTCCTAATTTTCTGACTGGCTGTCACCCAGGATCCATTCTTAACTCCTAGAGGGATCTGCCTCTCTATGAGATGTATCCTTCTCACGGGCCCTCTCATGGCACAGCAGCTTACTTTTTCAGGTAGAAAAAACACTCTATTCAAAAAGAGTCAGGCCCTTCTTTAAGAGCCTCCATAAGTTTAAACTGGGATAATTTCCCTTTGCATTAACTTAAGAAAAAAAAAATCAGATAATTTGGGACCTTAGTTATATCTGCAAAATTCCTCACCTTTGGCATAAAGCATAACTTAAATATAAGTATGATATCTCATTGTAGTCACAGGTTATGCCCATACTCTAAGAGATGGAATCATACAGATCTTCTACCTCAAGGGGCAAGAATCTTGGGGGCTACTGTAGAAATCTGTCTGCCAGGAGACCTGGGTGGCTCAGTCATCAAGCTTCTGCCTTCGGCTCAGGTCATGATCCCAGGGTCCTGGGATCCAGCCCCTCATCAAGCTCCATATTGAGCCCCGCTGAATCAGCATCATCAGGCTCCCACTCAGCAGGAAGCCTCCTTCTCCCTCTCCTACTACCCCTGCTTTTATTCCCTGTCTGGCCATCTCAGAGTCTTTCTCTGTCAAAGAAATAAACAAAATCTAAAAAAAGGGGAAAAAAGGAAAAAGAAAAAGAAATCTGTCTGACTTCTAATGCTTAACATAGAATAGAGCTTTGCATAACTTTCACCTTGCCTCAGTCTCATTCCCCTGACCGATCAGTCTAACTTCTAATACTTATCATAAAATAAAGCTTTAAATAACTTTCACTTTGTCTCAGTCTCGTTTCGTTTAATAATGGGCCTAACATTTTCTCTGGATTTAATTCCATTTCCTCAACTCAGGAAGACCTAGAGACTTTTCCTAGGCAATGAGGTGGTGTAGTCAAAGGACCTACCTCTTTCACTGTCTGTCAGGGACCATTGAACTTGGTTGTCTGATTTTCAACGTCTTTGGTTTTATTTTTTCATATATTTTGTGTGATTTTTTTAGTTGCTTCAGCTGAGAAAATAAAGCTCATCCCTGTTACTCCATGTCCAGAAGAGGAGTATCTCAATTTTGTCTTGGCTGGTATCATTCCCTTCTCTTCCCTAACTCACAGGTCTATCAGAATTACCTTACCGCTCCCCATTCAAAAATTTTTCACTGGTCCACAATCCCACAGAATATATTAATCCTGAGACATAAGTTTGAGGCTCATCCCTATCTTTTATTAACCCAATTTCTGACTTAATCTCAAGATTGATTTCTGTTCACACATCAAAATGAACTCCATGGTTTTCTCCAAAGTCACTCAGTACCCTTCTGCATTCTAGGGTTGTTCATATTATTAAAAATGCATAAAATAGTCTCCCTTTATTCTCCCTCACTCTACTTGCTGAAAGACTTTCAAAGCTTTTTTACCTCTAATGGTGCTTCCTTTGGGAAGTCTTTTTTGATTTTTTTTAGACAATCTTTCTTCCATTCGCCTCTGTTGGTCTGAAGTGCACAGAATCTTTTAATGACATATCACAGCCCTGCTTTGTGTTCGAACCTCTTACAGTGTGTACATGTCAGCTTTATCTTCTTAAAATGAAATGCTTTTAAGTTTAGTGAACAAATATTTCTTATTTTTTTCATAACTATTCCACTAGCTTCTCCTTCACCTGCAACCCATATACAGCAGACACTTGAACAATGCAGGTTTGAATTGCAGGGGTCCTCTCATAGGTGTTTTTTTGCTTGTTTTTTAATTTATTTTAATTTTTATTAATTTTTTTTCCTTCCTGAGAAAAGCCTTATTGTTTCCATCTGGTTCAGGGTTTGGGGAAAGGCTATGGGTTTGATTAAAAAGTTGCCTGCAGGCTGGAGGGAGAAGCTCAGACAGAAGCCCAGATAGTAGGGCGAACCAGAGGGGCCCCTCAAAGGCTGCTGGGCTCTGGACATTCCTAGTTGTCCCTGAATGTCAGCCTTTTGAAGAGGTACTTACCCAAATCAGCCTGGGGACCAGCCAGCCTGCAGCATTTAGTCAGGCGGTCCCCATCTTCTTGATAAGTTTCACCGGCTCATCTGGGTTGTGGTTTTCTGGGTAGGTACAGAGAGAAGTCCATGTGTGGGCGGAACCTAGGGCAAGCAGATTCGAAACAGACTGATTGAGGTTCTTTTCCCAGAACACTGGTAACTTCCATAGGGTCTTTTTGGGACTTCTTCTGTCTATCCTGGAAGAGTGTGCTGTCTGCCCTACTGGTTTTGGATCTTTGAAAGGTACTGGCTTCTCCTAGGCCAGCTCAGGAAAGAAGTGGCCAATGCCTGCAGAGCTACATCCTTGTGGTAGAATTAGAAGCCCAGAGAGAGGTAAATTTAAGAAGCCTGCGGATGCATGTTGATCAGACAGTTTACTGCAGCCTCCACCTTGGTGGAGTCATTCTGATGAATCTGGGAGATCAAGGTTGGTGGGCAATAAGGGGCTAAATTCAAAAAATGGTGTGAGGCGGTGCTAGAGGCAGAGGTTGGCAATAAACTTTCTGAAGTTTGTAACTGGAAAACAGTTTGAAGAGTGGTGGAAAGCTGGAAGAAGCAGCATTCCAGGATCTGCCCAAACACTGCTGAAGCAAGAGACTGGTCCATGGGACCCCTGCCTGAAGTGTGATTATTTTATAGTACTGTAAATGTACTTTTTCTTCTGATTTTAACATTTCCTCTAGCTTACTTTATTATAAGAATACATTATATAATACATAACCTAATACATAATACATAACCTAATACATAACCTAATACATAACCTAAAAATATAGGCTGATCGACTGTTAATGTTATCAATAGTGCTTCTGGTCAACAGAAGCCTATTAGTAAAGTTTAGGGGATTCAAAAGTTATACGTGAGTTTTTTATTTTGGGGGGCCAATGTCCCCAGCCCTTGTCTTGGTTAAAGGTCAACTATACTCACAAAATACTAAGTAAGTCCTTTACCATTGTATATACATAATTTAAAACAAAGAGGTGGGGAATTATGTCAGTTCAATCATGTTTTCAACTAAAGAATGAGTAGACCTGTAATTATATAGTTCTGAATATTTGTATTTTTTCAGTTTACTCTGGATTTGATGGAAGCCTAGGGGTTAATTAGGAAATAATTACTCTTATGGCTTTGCCAAATACCTTAGAGGAACTATAGCAAGATATAACATTTGGAAGGAGTAACTCTACTCAAAAATATTGTTTACCACGACCTGACAAGTAAACTTACGATGCTTTTACTTATATATTTTTGAAAATCACATTGCTAAGAAATAAGTCAACTTTTGCTATAAGTAAGAATATACTTACTATTTTGCTCACCTGTGAGCAAAGAGATACAGTTGTACACATGCAACAAAACCAAGTCTACATATATTAGGTATTTTGTAGTGTGAGCCAATCATAAGAGGAAGGATCCTGTGGAAGAAAAAAATAAGAGAAATGAAAGGCTATGATGAGACATGTGCTAACTAAGCTGAAGTGTAATTGAAAGGCAAGATGAGCTAAAGGTGAGGCACATATGTGGGAATGTAACCTATTACAAAGTCTAAGTGCTATAAAATAAATGAGTAGGATATCCCTTACATATGAGAATCTCTCGAAGTTAAACATCACCTCTAAAAATATTTTTCTTAATATTACATTACATTTTCCTCTGTCTCCTGAATATATTCTCATGGTGCCAATTGCTGAATCAGGTATTATCATAGCTCAGAGAAGCTGAACTTATAATAGTGCTTAAGAAACTGAACTAATGTTAATGAGAATGCAATTAAACAAAAAGTCAAGTATAGTGGAATCTTTCTGGTCCAAGGACAGGAGATATGAGTGGGCATGTACCATATTTGGAGTGAAATAAAAATTAGCTAACATAAGGTACATAGACTAGATGTTCATTTTAGCTTCTATTTTTCCCATTACTACTTTAAAATGTTTATGATCTAGGAATCAATTTTATTTGACTTAAAGAGTCCTGTCTAGATAAGAACTTAAGCTGGTTTTTATGACCTGGTTGGAGACAGGGAATCCCAGGCTCAACAGTGGTTCTTTCCAGATGATATTAAGAACTTGGTTGTGCTTCCTGTCAGTCCACCTTTTATGTCCACCCCATCCCCCAGGGAGGACTATGTTCATCGGGAAAAATTTCTGACCGAGTATCTTATTCCTCTTAAGGAGGAATGGTTCTGTGAAGTTACCTCTATCCATTGAGATGATCACTTTATTTTTTTTAATAAGATTGATATATTTCAGGGTTCTTAATAAAATAAGTACCCACAGTTTACCTCAGTTCTACTGATTTAGACTCTGATGGAGAAGCTCTGGGATCCATTTTTACAAACTACTCAGGTGCTTATTAAACACCTGGATGTTTTCGAGTCCCTGATCCAAGGATAGAGAATTTTTTTTTTTTTTTATCATGAATAAGAAACTCCTTTAATAAGTGATACATTATTTCAAGGTAGGTATTGTTCTAAAACAAATTCAATCAGTGCAGTGACTTTTATTGATTAGGGATGTACAAACTGCTATGGAGGTCAGAGAGAAGAATAAAATATGGTACCACTTACAGTACTATAGGAGTTAAGGGGAGCCCTGATGAATGCCACTTGAAGAGGATGGAGGTAAATTTCTTGACTGGCTTCGAGCTGAGAATCGGAATATAAGGCAATTTAATAAATAGAAAAAGGAATTCTGAATTGAAAAAAAAAATGGCTCAAGGCAAAGGTGAAAGAAACGTGAATGAGATCTAATTTGTTCTGGAAACGGGTGTATGGTAGGACTGGAACTCAGCAAGGAGTGAAAGGAGGTTTCTTTGTCAGTCCTTTGCAGCTTTGTCCTAGTACATGACTCTTATTCCTCCTCTACTGAATATTTGCTGAATAGAACTGAACATGAACTGGTTAACTCTAGGCTCACTTTTGACCCAACTGTGACTTATTAACATAAGTTAATAAAAGCTCACAAGATTAAGGTATGAATTCAAGCTGCATTTCAGCCAGTGAGCGAGGTTCCCTGCACAGATGTCTATCATTCCTGCTAACAAAGGGGACCTGCTGAAGAGTGGCAGTTGACACACCTGTCTACCTGATTCCACAACTTCAGGGGGTTTTATAGCACATAGGCCATTCTCAATAGTTAGCATTCCTTCCTTTCCAAAGGACATCTACAGGTGTTCTGCACACTTCATTTTTATAGGTACATTCAGTCCCTTTAATTTTTTTTTGTCTCCTTTCTATCTTCTGTCTTTTCTGATGTCCTTGAAATGGAGTTCCTCCTTTCTGTGTGGAGATAAATATAGTACTATTAACATATATTTTATGGTAACAGAATAATTGTCTGCACCCGCCCCCTGAGGATGTCTATATCGTAATTATGGGAACCTGTGAATGTTATAACAAAAGAGACTTTTAAGGATCTTAAGAGGGGAAGATTATTCTGAGTGATCTATGTGGGACCAGTGTAATTAGAAGGGAATCTTAAAAAGAAGGCAGGGAGGTCACTTTCAGAGAGAATTAACAATGGAAAGGTAGGTTGGAGTGATGTACTCTGAAGATGGAGGAAGGGGGTGTAGGGAAAGGACAGCAGGTGACCTCCAGCAGCTACAAAAGGTAAGAAACACACCAGGGGTAGATCCTTGGAAGGAGCATAGTTCTGCTGACACCTTAAGTTTAGCACAGAAAATCCATTTTAGACTTTCAAACCTCCAGAATTATAAGATAATAAATGAGTGCTGTTTTAAGCCACTAAATTTGTAATGATTTTTCTATATTGGCAATAGAAAACTAATACATATCTTAAGACAAGTAAGCACTTGGGAGGGAGAGTGCTCAAAGTAGTATTAATCCATTCTAGAATGTGCTTATCTTCTTTTCAGTCAAGTTAGTTGGAGGCAGTCCTGCTCAAGAACACACTTAGGCACTTATAACTGAATGATTGAGATCCACTTACTCTGCTTGCTGTGACTGCCAGACCAGCTTGGAAGCTGTCTCATCTAAGATGGCCTAGAAAACTATGGAGGGACCAAGGTCCTGGTATCTTGTTTTTACAATGTCAATTGCAGATTTTCTTGTTTCTTGGCAAGATCACTGTAGTGCAGATGGCCTATCCATGCAGAAGTTGTTCTTTGTCCCACAGCATTTAATTCATGTTGCTGAGGATAGCTTGCCCTTAGGGTTTCCAGCAATTAAAACTGCCATTCTCCCATTTGAATATACTCTTCCATCTGGATTATAACAACAGCTGTTTTCCAACTTTTGCCGGACAGCGATGTTAATAAGTGGTGTTTGTGTCTTTTTTTTTTCTTTTTTTAAAATTTTAGGTGTATTTTTAAAAGTCAACTAAAAGGGTTCTCCTGCTATACATTTTAGCTGATTAATATTCTCCCATTCTTTCCCCCATGCTGTACAGAAATGTTTTCTCATGGCTAACCATGCATTCACTAGGCACTTTGGATTTGTATCTACCACCTCTCCACTGGCAGCCTCAAACCTTTCTCATGCTCCTGTTGGCACATATACAATGGTTCACCAACCATAGGGAAAGACCTAATTGTGGTTTTGTAGCTCATAGTTCTCATTAAACTAATGCCATCTCTCTTTACAACAGTGACAATTATAACCAAGACAGTGCCAGAAGTTCCCTTAAGTTCACCCAGCCTGCAAGCCCAGACAGGCTTAATTACAAGTCAATGTCAACTTTTAAACTGAGAAGCAAAAATTGCAGCAACACAGAATTAATGGTGAGACTAAATTTGAAAGCCATCCATAGAAGTCCTAGGGTCTCTGCCTATTGAAGAGGTCTTTGTTTCATTGAATTTGCTTGTTGTCCTACATTCGACATAGTTCTATTTTAAAATCTTAACTGATTTATAGGATACATTATTTAAAAAAGAAATAACAATCCTGTAACCTGGAACAATGCCATCCTTCTGGCTTTCTCATAAATTACAGAGGAACAATAGTTAGATATGGAGCTCTTTCTTTGAGTTGTAGGATGGATATTTGATTTGCTCTAATATTTGTATGGCAGAATGGGGTGTCGTATCAACTTCATCCTTCTTTCTCTTCATTGAAGGGATTAAATGGGATGGTACTTGAGACAAAAAGTAAAGATTCTGTTCGCTATAATGGCTTATCAAGTGTGTATACTTGGTAATAACTATTAGCAGAGGTTGGGAGCGGGGGCCGGTAGTAGGCTTTGTTACTCTTCCAGATTATGTTCTAAAGAAACTGAAAGATGCCTCCTAAAAGTAGGCAGTGAGGGGCGCCTGGGTGGCTCAGTGGGTTAAGCCTCTGCCTTTGGCTCAGGTCATGATCTCAGGGTCCCGGGATGGAGCCCCCGCTCTCCAGGCTCTCTGCTCAGCAGGGAGCCTGCTTCCTCCTCTCTCTCTCTCTCTGCCTGACTCTCTGCCTACTTGTGATCTCTGTCTGTCAAATAAATAACTAAAAATCTTAAAAAAAACTATTAAATAGTTTTTGATCTCTGTCAAATAAATAAATAAAAATAGTTTTTGATCTCTGTCAAATAAATAAATAAAAATAGTTTTTGATCTCTGTCAAATAAATAAATAAAAATCTTTAAAAAAAACTATTAAAAAAAAAAGTAGGCAGTGAGACTACTGCCCACTTAGTAAATAAGACTTTAAGAAAACTTAGGAAGGACTATAGGAATAGACGAGAGGCCTTGGAAAACAAAGGAGGGAGAACAGGAAGAAGATACTCACCCAAGGCTGAGTGCAGGTTAAGTGCAAGGTGATTGTGATGAGAAAGCTAAAGCATTTTGCACCAGCTCCCTGTATACTTGTGACGGGCTGAGAAAAAGTAAACACTATCCCTTCTATTGGCCTACACCTGACAAGCATTCTAGGCATTGAGTGAGAGAGAGAGAGAGAGAGATCACAAATCTAATGTAAGACCTTTTCCCACTTCAGGGATTGGTTCTCTCAAATAACACTGAGCAGTCCAGAAGAAACAACAGTTTTAAAGAAATTCTCACTGGATGGTTTATGTATAATAGGCCTTGCTCTGGTGTTATCAGATTTGTGGTTCTGATCCATGTGATAAACCACAATCTCTCCCATTCATTTAAACTCCCCTGGAAAAGACTATTGTGTGGCACTAAATATGGACTTTTAGAACGGGAATAATAAATACAACTATTCTTAAGAAGATGAGAAAGAGGTATATTACAGTTACCTGAAGAAATTTTTCCAGCCTCATTCTCACGGTCTCTACTATCCTTCTCTGATAAACCCTATGGAGACATGTGAATCCTGATGTTTGAGAACACTACAGTAGTGAATGACCTTTTCCTGTTTCTCCTTTCTTGAGAACCCCAGCATCTGAAACATTGCATAATTATAAAGCAGTGGGATAACATTTTGCTATGGCTTTAATCTTGGTGTCTTCATCCATGCTTTCTCCCTGGAATAGGAGGTATATGATGACAAAGAAGACAAAATTATGAAGCAGTTTATAAAATCTAACTTTTGATATCCAGTAGTCAGTTTCGGAGCCAACAGCTGTATATTGATTATCTTAAGGGAATGTATTCACTAATTTTAGAGTTCATTTTCTTTTTTCTTTTTTTTTTTTAAAGATTTTTATTTATTTATTTATTTGTCAGAGAGAGAGAGAGAGAGAGAGAGCAAGCACAGGCAGACAGAATGGCAGGCAGAGGCAGAGGGAGAAGCAGGCTCCCTGATGAGCAAGGAGCCCGATGTGGGACTCGATCCCAGGACGCTGGGATCATGACCTGAGCCGAAGGCAGCTGCTTAACCAACTGAGCCACCCAGGCGTCCCTAGAGTTCATTTTCTAAATTTATCTCGTTTAGTCAGTTTTTTGATTATTTATGTATGGTATTTGACTTGACCCTCAAAATAGCCATTTGCATTAGGTGGTGGTGCTATTTGAAATTATATTTACTTTATTGTTAACATAAAAGTGATTCACAGTCATTGCAAAACTTCAGAAAAAGCAGAAGACTATAACAAAGGATATAAAAGTAATCCATAATGTTAACACCTAGCAATAACCACTGATAACATTTGGCTTATTTTTATACATGCATGCGTGTGTGTGTGTGTGGTGTGTGTAGGTGTATTCCAACACCTATAAAAGTGCAAATACAATGTAAGTACTATAGTTAGCATAAATGTAACATAAAGCACATAACGATATATAGCTGAATGTTACCATATATAAACATAGCACATTGCTGTGGTACTGTCACATTATCTCCTGCATCTCTCCTTCAGTGATTATGAAATTGGACCTCAGTTAGAACGTTCTGCCTACACAGTTACTCCCTTTCCTTTCCATTTCTTTCCTGACATTTCTATAAACTGGATGCTGCAAAGCTGGGCACAGCAGAGTGTGCCCTAATTTTTACCGGCTGTTTTCAAAGAATTAATTAATATTATATCTGTGGAAATTTGCATGTGATTAAATATTCATGAGGTGTGGTTTTTAAGATTTGCATGGCATCTCATTTTTAAGACCTCTGATCATTTACCTACTTCCATATTGTTAGTCTGTTTCCAATCTTTTATTATTGTAAATAGTACTTTAAGATATGTATACACACATACACTTATATGTATATATACACACACACACACTTATATGTATATACACACACACACACACTTCACAAATCTTTGCATGTCAGATTTTGTCTTAGATTTCTGGAAGAGAAACACTGGATCCAAATGTATTCATTATTCTATGGTTCTTAATATAGATTGGATAATTCTAGAAGTATATCAATGTATAAATGTACCAATAGTTAAAAACAGTGCTTATTTTATTATACTAGCTAACACACAACATCTTTAAAGTATTCATTTTCTAATTAGATAGTCAAAAAAGAGTAACTGCTTATGGTTGTTGCTAGGCCATAAAGTTAACCAGATTTGGAACTGGGAGGACTTGAGAAATTCTAGGTCTAGTTTCCTCTTTAAAATAGGGAAGCATACCTCATAAGGTTGATAAATGAAAACAGGCAATTGTTTTATGTAAATCATCTCATTTAATACTTAGAAGGTAGTAAGTGCTCCATAAATAATTGTTTTGATGAACTTATTGAATTATGTATATAAAAATTTGCATTACACCAATTGCTAGTGAGTCTAAATTGCATTCATTAGTAATGGGTCTGAACATTTTTAAAGCTTATCAGACATTTGTCATTTGCCTGTTTTCTTTTGTAATCTTTTTTATACCAACTTTAATGAAGTCTTTATATATCAAGGTTTTAAACATATTACTAATCTAGAAATCGCCATTTTTTTTTGTACTGGTATTCAGTTTTGAATTTCTATGCAATCAAATGTTTTAATTTTTTTCAATTTTCTACTGCTTTTATACTAAAAAATACTTTTACTAGATGAATCTTTACTTTTTTAAATTGCTGTTCCTCCATTCATTGGCTGAAAACCCTAAAAGAATAGCTAAAGGCCTTCCTGGTACCTATGGTCCATCCCCCAAATATAGGGATTTGTATGCAGTGGGTCTTGTGCACTTTTGGAACAAAATGTGAGGTAGCAGAGTATTTATTGACAAAGGAATAAGAAATTTAGTGCTGTTTCTTCTCTATGTAGAAGTTTTTGTTTGTTTGTTTGTTTAATTCACATCTTTGAATTTATCTTGTAGAATTCCTTCTATACTAGTAAGAGTCTGATGAGGCAGAAATTGATATTTATTTCTTAGCTCCTTTGAATCTTAAAATAGCTACCACTGAACATTTATTACACTTTTATCTATATAGAGACATCAAATTACTGTGGAACATATTTTTTCTTAAAGATTTATTTATTATAGAAAAAGAGTGGGGGAAGGGGCAGAGGGAGATGGAGAGTGAGAATCTCAAGCGGAATCCCTATTGAGCATGAAGCCTGATGTGGGGCTGGATCCCAGGACCCTGAGATCATGACCTGAGCTGAAAGCAAGAGTTCGATGCTTAACCAACTGAGCCATACAGGTACCCCTGGAACATATATTTTTTTAAAAGATTATTTATTTATTTATTTGAGAGAGAAAGAGAATGAGAATAAGCAGGGGAGGGGAAGAAGGACAAGCAGACTCCCCACTGAGCAGGGAGCCTGAGGCAAAGCTCAGCCCCAGGACCCTTAGATCCTGAGCTGAGCCAAAGTCAGACACTTAACCAACTGAGCCACCCAGGCATACCAGAACATATTTTTTATTTTTTGAAAGAATCCTGTACTGGTCTTTCTTAACCTTGTAAATAGAAGGTAGGTGAACACCAATTGTCCTTGGAGGAGACAACAGGATATCTTTGGGTAATGTAGTATATAGGCAGATTCACATAGAATTTGAGATGCCTAATTAGAATTAGAACTTCTGTAAAGGAATTCAATTATGCTGCTGAGATCAACTAACAGAAAGGAAAACACATTTCCCCATGAGAAAACTCTTAATTAAGGGAGAGACTCTAAAGGTGATCAGGGCTCAGTGACAGAGCCTACTGCCCAGGAAGGAGAGGTTGGTTATTCCAGCCTCTGAATGTCCTGAAGCTTGAATTAGCTCGTGAGCAAGCTACCTTAGCATCAGGAGTATATACTGGGAATAAAATAACTGCATAGGAGTAAAAAACTTAAAAATATCACTTGGGGAAACAGGATTATCAATAAAGAGAACTATAGTTTGTGTAAAGCTAAGCACAAAGTTTCAAATATTGGAATTACCATGCTCAGATAATAAAATATGTATGTTTTATGTGTTTAAAGAAATAGGGCCTGCAAATTATGAGTTGTTAGACATATTCTCTTTATATATAATTTAAAATACGGAACAAAAATCATAAAAATTAACAAGTGCCCATGACAGAATAATATTAACATGTCAAAACAAAACATTTAGATTTATGGTATAGGCAGTACTTTTGCCAATATGACACTTTAATTGCTATTGCTTCATAACGTATTTGTATTATCTTGCTAGGTAAATTTTATTTTACAAATCCTCTATTTTTAGGGTGGCTATGCTTATATGTTTTATTTTTCTTGAAAAAAAAACTGTCTTCTAAAAAAAGAACTGAGGAATCTAACAAAACCATCAGATATAAAAATAAGAGCAGGAGAAGAGAAAAACAAGCAAATAAAAAGAACCAAACTAAAACTAAATTTCCCATTGTAGATGAATCTGGATATTAAAATTCATAGCACATAAAGAGAATTACTTTGGTGAATTCTAGCCATCACAGGCGAGTGTGTGTACACACATTGAGAGAATTTACTTAAAAGAAAATAGAAATAATATTTTCAAAAGAAGTTATAGGCTCCTTTGTCCTTTTATTTCAAAATAATTTTGTTTGGAGCCAAATAATATACTGGGCAATATAGAGGTTGGCTAAGTTAAAGAAATGGTCTGCACAGCCAGGAGATTAATTATATATAGGAGGATTAAAGGAATAAGTAAACATACTGAGACAATAAGCCAAGTTTCTTAATATGGAAATTATAAGAAAAAGTTAAAGCTTGTGGTTTTGAATTGAGATTGGAAATAGTGTAACCACAGGGCTTTCAATATATTTAGGGATATGTCTAAAAATTGTGTGTACATTAGTGAATGAGTGTGGAGAGGCCAGGAAGAAGGGGGTATACATGCACATATATTTCCTAACTTTCTCTTCTGAGCTGTTCCAGAGACAATCACAACTCTATCAATTAGTATACTTGGCACTGGATTTTGGGTTTGAAATACTATTTCTCCTAAAACCAACCAGAATATCTTAGAGAAATGACATAATTTAGGGCTGAAACAGGGAAATTAGAGATGAGCTGCACATGGGGTATCTTCCCAATGTAATGAAGTATGCAAAGAATAGAAGAGGGCACTTAATAAAATATTCCATCTAGCTTGAATGATTTTCTACTAGCTAAGTCTGGAACAACTTAAAGATCCAAATAAAATAAGAGTTCAATAAATAGAATCCCATCAATCCCCATTTATATAAGTGAATGAATGAATGCATCAGCCAATCAAGGAGAAGGGCAAGCTCTGCATTCTAGCAGAATAACATCTCATAAATGTGAAGGAATCATGGAATTAAGTTAAATACTACTTAACAACAATGAGGAGAATGATTAATTCTAGCAAGAATCTTTAATGAATGCCAAACTGATGGCTAAATGTTTAGAAGGCAGGATATTTTAAAAATTTAAAGTGTATCTCGAATATTGTATGGATAAAATTTTACTTATTAATATGTTATTCCTACTAATTAATACTTATAAAATATGTGTTAAATTTCAGTAGAATAAACCTGACAAATATTTTCAGCATTTTAATGAATTATTAAAAGTTAATATCACCCATTGTGGCACAAATTGACATTATGTTTCCTGATGGCATTCAATGAGAATACTCAACGAATTTTTACTATTTCTGACAAAAATGCAAAAGCTGTGAGGAAACATCAGATAAACTGAAACTGATATTCTACAAGATAATTTTCTTCCCCGCTCCGAGTATTAAGATTATGAACAATGAGGAGAAACTGAGGAACAATTTCATAATAAAAGAAGCTAAAAAGACCTAACAATAAAATATGTTTAGTCTTGGGGCGCCTGGGTGGCTCAGTGGGTTAAAGCCTCTGCCTTCAGCTCAGGTCATGATCCCAGGGTCCTGGGATCGAGCCCCACATCGGGCTCTCTGCTCCGCAGGGAGCCTGCTTCCTCCTCTATCTCTCTCTCTGCCTGCCTCTCTGCCTACTTGTGATCTCTGTCAAATAAATAAATAAAATCTTTAAAAAAAAATATGTTTAGTCTTGGATAGGCTCTTGGCCTATAAAGGAAATTACTAGGCAGTGCAAAATGTGAATAGATGTCTGCATTGGGAGTAATGTTGTAATAGTATTAATTTTGTTTTAATAGTTTACTCTAATAAAGGAAAGTATTTTAAAGTGTGCTAAGGACCATTGGGACATAATATATAATTTCTTTCAAACTATTCAGACATTTGAGAGAGCCAGGGAACATGTGCTAAAATGTTATAATCAGAAAATGTGGTTGAAGCATATATAATAGTTCTTTGTGTTCTTTGTGAATTTTATTTAAATTTGAATTCACTTTAAAACAAAGTTCTAAAAAGCATAATACAATGTCACTCCCCACCTACTTGAATAGCTAAACTAAAAAAGACAAACAAAAACAAACCCCAGAAGACTAAATGTAGGTCAGCACGAAGAACACAAGGAACCCTCCTAGTTTGTACATGAACGTATAATACTGTGTAACTACGCTGGGAATTGTTTGGTAGATAAATGTCTATGTTTAACTTTATTTGAAAACTAATGAGACCTTAATCACAAAAAAAGATGTGCACAAGAATATTTGTATTCACTTGGTATATAAAAGTCAGTGCTAAATTGTCAAGAATCATGAAGTGTTTTGGATTTTACCCTATCTGTGAGCTAAATAGTCTTCTACAGTTTCATGAATACTGGAAAGAAGACCAGTCCTTTGATTAGAGACAAAAAGGTAGTTTATTACTTACAATAATAACACTAGCCAGAGTAATATCTTGGCCCAGGTTCTTTGAGAGGGAATTCCCACAAGGTGAGATGGTGTTACCTGTCCATGCAGCTGGGTATACTAGAGGAGAAAACTCTTGGTTTTAGGAGTCCCTGATCTTGCTAGAGGCTCCTAGCAAACTGGTCCATCTTCCCTTCTAGAGAAAAACATTATTATCCTGCAATGTAAGCAAATTTACTCCAAGGGAAAAAGAGATCTCTATATTTGTTTTTCTGGAAAGTAAATGAATCTGTTTCAGAGGGAGTCAGTGTCTCCTTTTTTCCATAACTGTTTGAATAGCTTTTCAAAAATATTATTGTAAACAAAGTAAATTGACTATTAATGGCTAACTATATGAAAAAGGGAGTGGTTCATGAATAATTGGATCCCAAAATCTCAAGCTTTGAAATAAGTCTAATATCTATCAACAGTTATTTTTCTTGAAGAAACATTGTCTGTATTCTAAAAATAAAAATTGCTTAAGTTTTTGTAGCTCAAAATAAAGCTCTAGAATGAGTTTACAAAAACAAAACAAAACAAAACCTTAAATTTCTCTTAAATAGAAAACCCTTGTAAGTCTAATTTTGTTATTTTTAGCAGTGGTGCAATTGAGGAATCAACCAAGCCATCAAATATAAACATATGAGTGGGAGAAAAGCTAAGTAACAAAAACACCATGTACATTTCCATTACGTCTGCCTTTTTTGTTGTTGTTGTTGGAATAAGTAAATACCTTGACACACGTACCATGTACACACGTATTAGAGGGCTTGAGGTAAGAACTATTCACTGTTTAAAACTGCACACCAATCTTTCATCACTTGGATGACCAAGTCTTTTTAGGTACACTTTTTTCTTATCTCACACATAACATAGAGCCATTTATTGTGGTACATGTTGAAACAAAAACAAATTGTTCTGGAGCCTGTTCAAAAATACACTTACCCTTGGGGCGCCTGGGTGGCTCAGTGGGTTAAGCCGCTGCCTTCGGCTCAGGTCATGATCTCAGTGTCCTGGGATCGAGCCCCGCATCGAGCCCCGCATTGAGCCCCGCATCGAGCCCCGCATCGGGCTCTCTGCTCAGCAGGGAACCTGCTTCCTCCTCTCTCTCTGCCTGCCTCTCTGCCTGCTTGTGATCTCTCTCTGTCAAATAAATAAATAAAATCTTTAAAAAAAAAATACACTTACCCTTAAGAAATCAAGGGTAGCCAAAGTAGCCACTCATGACTTTTTTTTTTTCCTAACTTACTTTCACTGTTAGTAAGAATAAATCTGCAAATGAATGCATTGGTACATCTCAAGTGTTACACTTTTATGAGTACTTAGTCCCTTAAATTTGTATACTTAAAAAAAATCAAACCACATTTATTTTAAACTTTTTTTATTTAAATTCCATTTTTTAAAAGATTTTATTTATTTGGGAGAGAGAGAGTGATAGAGCACAAGCAGAGGGGAGGGGCGGAGGGACAAGCAGACTTCTGCTGAGCAGGAAGCCCCACATGGGGCTTGACCCCAGGACTCTAGGATCATGACCTGAGCCGAAGGCAGATGCTTAACTGACTGAGCCACCAGGTCCCCCTAAATTCAATTTAATTGACATGTACTATATTATGAGTTCCAGATGTAGAATTCAGTGATTCATCGGTTGCATAAACACACAGTGCTCATTACTTCAAGTTCCCTCCTTAATGCCCATCACCCACTTACCCCATCCTTCCCACCCATTTCCCCTCTAGCAACACTCACTTTGTTCTATACAGTTAAGTCTCTTAAGGTTTGCCTCCCTCTCTTTGGCTATTATTTTATTTTTCCTTCTCTTCCTTTACGATCATTTGTTTTGTTTCTTAAATTCCACATATGAGTGAAATCATTTGGTATTTGACTGATCGATATCACTTAGCA
The DNA here is from genome assembly GCF_902655055.1 of Lutra lutra. Classification (NCBI taxonomy): domain Eukaryota; kingdom Metazoa; phylum Chordata; class Mammalia; order Carnivora; family Mustelidae; genus Lutra; species Lutra lutra. The sequence goes on from NC_062281.1 coordinate 136,302,035, forward strand.
TAATACCCTCTAGTTCCATCCATGTCCTTGCAAATGGCAAGATTTCATTCTTTTTGATGGCTAAGTAATATTTCATTGTATGTATATACCACATCTTCTTTATCCATTCATCTGTCAATGAACACTTGGGCTCTTTCCATATTTTGGCTATTGTGGACATTGATGCTATAAACATTGGGGTGCATGTGCAAGTCACTATGTTTATATCCTTTGGATAAATACTGAGTAGTACAATTGCTGGGTCATAAGGTAGTTCTATTTTTAGCTTTTCGAAAAAAACCTCCAAACTGTTTTCCAGAATGGCTGTGCATTCCCAACAGTGTAAGAGGGTTCCCTTTTTTCCACATCCTTGTTAACATCTGTGTTTACTTTTATTATTACATTTGGACCTAATGATAATTCATGTGATAGCCAAAAGTAGTTAGTCCTGTTACATAGTCAAGGATAGTGAGTTAAGAAGATTCAGAGGGTTGCTTAGTCACTGAACAAGAATGTAGCTAATCTGTATCTAGAATCCAGGTTGTCTACATCCTAAGAAATAAACTACACTGTTTTGCTCTTGATACTGGTATGCTTTTCTTAACACATTGCTGCTTTGCCCACACTGCTTCAAGTCATCTATAAAATGAACGTAATGATATATATCCCAGAGATACTACAGCAAAGCCACATATGTAATTTTAACTTTTTAAACTATTTATGGCACACCCATTTGAAGAAAGGTACTGGCCCAAAGAACTAAAATATTTCTTTTCTGATAACATGCAGTGTAATATTTAAGAGTTCTTCATAAGGAAAATAAATTACTTCAGTCTTTAGAATAAGTCCTATAAAGTTTTTACAGTTATTGGTAAAAATGTGGAATTTCTACTTTGATGTACTAGATCTGACTTTGTATAACGAAGAAAATACATTTTGCAGCCTGTTATGACAATATTCTAAAAAATTTCCATATCTCACCACATGGTTATAATGATCCCAATTAATTCACTATCCAGTAACATTTATTGAGAACTGTGATGTTCTAATGCTAAGTCAAGTGTTGGAATAGAGAAAGACATATGGCAGTCACTGTTCTCTAGCAGCTTGTGTATCAATGGGGAATAAAGGGACAGGAACTAATACAGATTGAGTTTTTAGTAATGTCTTATATGCCATGTTCTATGACAAATTAATGATTTCATCATTATCAATTCAATGCTTCAGATGAAGAATGGAGGCTGAGAAAGTTTACATACAATTTGCTAAAAGCTCACATCTAATACTTAGTGGATCTACATTTTATAAGTAAGACTGCTTTTCTCCAAATACAGTCTCTTCATGGAAATCTACCAATAGTTAAGGTAAAATGTGACTGTTCTAGTGTGCTACAAAAATTGATGAGAAGGCTAGCCAAAATGTTGAATGAGGATGAAGGTGGAGGTGTTAGTATAGAAATATATAGTAGATAGTCACTTATATTACAAGAACAGACAGTCTAGGATTTCAGGAAATTAGGCAATATGTGTAGAGTGTTTCAGAGACACAAATGCATAGTTCATGTTAAATTAATGTAAACAGCTTACCTTACCTGGAACATAAGATGCATATTGGGAGGAGGGGTGAATAAAGTTGAGAAAGAAGAAAAGAGTTAGATCAAGCAGAAGGGATCCTGGCAAAATAATCCTGCTGAATCAATGAAGTGTTCGAGCCAATGGAGGGTGGAAATCACTTTGTTACTTTGATTCAATTTATATTTTGGAATAGTAATTCTGAGTTTATGGAGTGAAAAGTAAGATGACTTTTAGGTGACTGAGAAGTTACTATAATTGTCTAGATATGAAATCAACTGTTCCTTTGTTTTACCTTCTAAAAAATCAGCTCTCCTTTATGTTTTTCCATTTCATACCGCATCTTTGTTTTTGATAGAACACTTAATCATTGTATAGGTGACATATTTAACATGTATGTATGAACCATACACACATGCACACATACATAAATTCGTCTTTTTACCTATCTCTTTGAAATGCTTAACACAGTTAATGTAAGTGAAATAGAATGAGAAATCAGTGAATTTTCCTTGAACTCCTGGGGTCATTTTGTGGCTTTTAAGAATTATAGTTTAGCTGTAGCATATTCAAAAGCCTGTTGAAAATGTTCTGACATGAGAGGTACAGAAAGTCAACAAAAGAAATATACCTACATCTTTTACGTCTTGTAAATTGGAGAAATAATTTTCTTTGGAGTTCCTACGGTATGCCTTGGTCTCATTTGCCTCATGCCGAATGATATACATTACTGTGTGTGAAAGATTCTGAAATTGTCTTCCTTATTGACCTCATTTTCAAGCACTAGTTTTTGAGGTTTTTTTTTTTCCCTCCCCAAAATAGTATATTTCAAAAATGCAATTGTTGTCTTGAAATTGTTACCACAGGGCTTGAAAAATTATTGTCTTAAAGCAAGTATGAGTAGCTTATGTGAAATAAAATGTAGATTAATGTAAATGTGTTGTGTTTTAAATCTTCTAGTGGTTTTATTCTGTCTATTATCCTTATTGTCTCCTATATATTTAACCTGTGTGTGTATGTGTAAAAAATGATCTATCTATATGTATGTGTATATATACATGTATATATACATACATATGTGTATGTATATATACATATATATATATTAAATCTGCTTCCCAGCAACAATGAAAATGTTCAAATTTCTCTTAGTTTATAAAAACAAACAAAGGGCCTTTTATCTAATCCACAACCCCCTCAGGTACTGCCCTCATTCGTCTATTAATTCATTGACTCAAGGAAAAAAGCAAACCCCAGCACTGTGCAATATGATGGATGACAGCAGGGAACAAAACGAAGCCTCTACCCTCATGGAACTTCAGTCTGGCAGGAGAAACAACTACCAAGAAGATAATTAGAATAGCAAATAAAAGCTCCAAAGAAAATAGAGTAGCATTTGAAGAGTGTCATTTGAACTGCAATCTGAGTGGCCATGTAGTTAGTAAGGAACATCAAATTCAAAGACAAAAACAGAAAGAAACTTGGAATGTTCTTAGGTACTCGTGCCTGGAGTACAAGCAAGGGGAAGCTCAGTACAAGGTGAGTTAGGGGAGGAAGGGGCTAAGAGGGGTTACCTTTTATAGGCTGCAATAGGATTTTCTTCCATATTTAACCATAATATGGTTATGGGTTGCAATAGGATATCTTCCATATTTAACCATAAAAGTGTTAACTTAAAACTTTCATGGTCTCATTTACATATTTAAAAATTCCTACTCTGGCCTTACAAAATGAGAGTTGTTTTTTTTGTTTGTTTATTTGTTTTTGAAAAATGTTTTTACTCATTTTTCTGTTGGTGGTGGAAAGGTTTCAGAATATGTTTGCATTTTGAACATAGAATATAGATACTAGAAAAAATACTTGTAATATCTGTTAGAGACATAATTAAGACATTAGACATAAAGAGCTTTTTTAAATTAATAAAGAGATAAAAGTTCTAGAGTAATAGGGAAAACTTTCTTTGAAAGAAGAAAAGGTAAATTCAAAAGCAAATAAAGCATTTCTTGTTTTATAGGAATGTAAAGAGATTAGTGAGAAGCAAGTTAGGTGCAAGACAGTGGTTTAGGATGAGTTTGGGAGGCCACGGTGAAGATACAGTGTTTTATTTAATGTGTTATGGAAACCTACCACATTTTTTTAAGAAGGAGAATGGTTAATATGTGTATCTTTAAAAGATCAGTCTGGTGGCTACAACCTACTCTGCAATCTGGAGCAATCCTACTTCTGTCTTTACCACTTTCCTGAAAGAACCTCCCACCATGTCAGCACTATTTTCCCTGTTACCATTTCTAGTAGACACTCCCTATCTCATTTTCCTATTGTTGGAATTTGATGAGGGTGACCAGTCTCCTCTGAGAACACCCTATTTGCTTGACTTCGAAGACTCTAGTAACTCAGTGCATCTTCTTGTCTCCTGTGAAACTTCCTTGTCCTCTGCCTTAAGTTTGTGTACTCAGGAATTTTGCCTTTTTCTGAAACTATCTCATTCTGTATACTATTTTTGAGTGGAGTCACCCGTTCTCACGGTTTCAGTGTCCGTAATGTGACTCCAAAATCCTATCTGCAGAATCTTCCCTATACTTCAGGCCAAAATACAAATCTCTTCCAGTTACCTCAATTCTGAATACCCACCTCAGAAAGACCTCAGACATCTCAAACACAGCAGAAATGAATGCAGATTAATAACATCTGATGACATTTTACTCCTCCGCCTGTATATTCTTAGTGACAAAAAACCTTGATTCATCTTATTTTACTCTCCTGTCTAGGTCCATTCTAAAAATGTCCATTCAAATTTTGTCAGTTATACTTCCTAATTATATCTTGAATCTCTTCTCTACTTCTCTCAACTCACTGTTCCTACTAAGTTGGTCCAAGAAAACATCCTTTCTTGTCTCCCTTGAGCCCAAAGCACCATTATGTTTTTCCATGATATCTTATGAATATTCCTCATATTATTCATCAAAATTTTAGTTTTAAACATCTAAATTTATTACTATATCTTAAGTATCATAAGACTATACGCACAGCAGTCTGGTTTATGCCATTATAGGTTTTGGAATATTCTGTGGACTTGTTGAGAAAATTAATGAGTAGATGAAGAATTTAGGCTTGTGAATTTTTTCTAGACCAGGAAGAAAAGTGACAAGGAACCTGGAAAGAGATTTTAGTTTAGGTGACAATTTCTAAAACTGTACCTGTGTGTCCATGCTGCATAGTTGTTTTACTTGCATAATCTTCACTTCATAAGATAAGCAGTTATTATTAAAGCTAAGGATTTAGCCTGATTATTCAGAGTATAGAGGGATAGAGAAAATAAAGTATTACCCTCACAGTTATTATCAGGAAACTATTCTAAGAAATGTCAAAAAGTTGGTGGTCAGGGGCACCTGAGTGGCTCAGTCCTTAAGCATCTGCCTTCTGCTCAGGTCATGATCCCATAGTCCTGGGATTGAGTCCTATGTAAGGCTCCCAGCTCAGTGGGAGGCCTGCTTCTCCCTCTCTCTCTCTGTCAAATAAATCTAAAAAATAATAATAATAATAAAAAAAGTCAGTGATCAGTAAGGGACATGACAAAATGGTTCTCTAGAAGGTTTATTGCTGTCATTCTTGGAATAGCCTCTTCTTAATCACATAGTTGTTATAATAATGTTCTTTGGTATTAATTGCTTTTCTATCTCTGTATTTAAGGATTTATTTAGTTATAATAAAGATATATTTTAAATTGCAATAAAACTTAAAAGACAAAAGCTTTCCAATATTGGCTTGGAAACCTGTCCTCTGACACTAAAATAGAAAAATAACTTGTAGTTGTTAAGAATATAATTCATACTTAGTGAGTGAATGTTCTCTCTGCACCATCTTGCAAGAAGGTAATTGAAATGCCTGTATCCATTCAGGAATGCACTTAGGATTCAAGAATTCATTATAACTATCAAAGCTTTATTACTTTCTTAGTAGCTAAGGTGAGTTTTTAATTGACAGTACTAGGTGATATACAGTACACTTGCCTAATACCTTTAGTCAGAAAATATAGAAACTTGCTCTATCACTGTTATGTTCCAATTATAATTTATTTGGTCTATTTAAAAACAAAACAAAACAAAACAAAAACCACCCTGAATTTTGACTGTATTTTCACCTCAGGGCCACCCACTTGAGATTTTTACCCTTAAAAAAGTTAAATCTGTAATTTATTTACTTATTTATTTATTTATAAAGATAATTTATTTTTTAATTTTTTTTCGAGTTTTTATTTAAATTCTAGTTAGTTACCATATTTGGTAAAATTGATTTCAGGGGTAGAATTTAGTGATTCATCACTTAGATAGAATACCCAATTCTCATCAAATGGAGACCCCCCTCTTAATACCCAACACCCATTTAGCCCATTCCCCACCTACCTACCTCCATGAACCCCGTTTGTTCTCTATAGTTAAGAGTCTCTTATGGTGTGCTACCTCTCTTTCTTTCTCTCTCTCTTTTTATTTCCCACCCTTCCCATTATGTTCATCTGTTTTGTTTCTTAAATTCCAAATATTGGTGTCTCATTTGGTGAAGCCTTCCACTCTTAGTTTCAGCTCAATTCATGACTTAGAATTATGAGATCAAGCCCCACATAGGGCTCTGTACTCAGTTGGGGAGCAGGGACTCTCCTTTCCCTTTCCCTCTCTCTCTGTCCCTCCCCCTGCTTGTGTATACACTTCCAAATAAATCTTAAAAAAATCCACATAAGTGAAATCATATGGTATTTATCTTTCTGACTGACTTATTCCACTTAGCATAATACACTCCAGCTCCTTCCACATCACGGTAGTTGGTAAGAGTTCATTCTTTTTAACAGCAGATTAATATTCCACTGTATATATGTACCACATTTTCTTTATCCATTCATCAGTCAACATACATTTAGGCCTTTCCATAGTTCCACTATTGTTTATAATGCTGCTATAAACATCAGGGTGCATGTGCCCCTGATGTATTTGTATTTTTGTATCCTTTGGGTAAATGCTTAGTAGTGCATTGCTAGAACTTAGGGTAGTTCTATGTTTAACTTTTTGAGGAACCTCCATACTGTTTTCCAGAGTTGCTGTACCAGTTTACATTCCTACCAGTGCAGAAGAGGGTTCCCCTTTCTCCATGTCCTGCTAACATCTATTGTTTCTTGTGTTGTTAATTTTAGCCATTCTGATAGGTATGAGGTGATCTCTCACTGTAGTTTTGATTTGTATTACCCTGATGATTTGTGATGTTGAGAATCTTTTCTTGTGTCTATTAGCAATCTGTATGTCATCTTTGGAAAAAATGTCTGTTCATGATTTCTGCCCATTTCTTAACTAGATTATTTTTGGCTGTCGAATTGGTAAGTTCTTTATAGATTTTGGATACTATCCCTTTTTAAGATATGTCATTTGCAAATATCTTCTCCCATTCCATATACTGCATTCTAGTTTTATTGATTATTTCCTTTCCTGTGCAGAAGCTTTTAATCTGGATGAAGTCCCAATAGTTCATTTTTTGTTTGTTTGTTTGTTTTCCTTGCCTCAGAAGACATGTCTAGTAAGAAGTTGCCATGGCCAAGGTCAAAGAAGTTGCTGCCTGTATTCACCTCTAGGATTTTGATGGTTTCCTCTCTCATGTTTAGGTCTTTAATCCATTTCAAATTTATTTTTGTATATGGCGTAGTAACGTGGTCCAGTTGCACTCTTTTACTTGTTGCTGTCATGTTTTCTCAACACCATTTGTTGAAGAGACACTCTTTTTTCCATTGGATATTCTTTCTGGCTTTATTGAAGTTTAGTTGACCATATAGTTATGGGTTCATTTTTCAGTTTTCTATTCTGTTTCATTGAATGTGTTTTTGTGCCAGTACCATCTTGTCTTTGTGACTACAGCTTTATAAGAGAGCTTGAAGTCCAGAAACCTGAACTCTTCAGTTTTGCTTTTCTTTTTCAGGATTGCTTTGGCTATTTAGGGTCTTTTGTTGTTCCATACAAATTTTAGGATTATTTGTTCTAGCTCTGTAAAAAATGCTGGTGGTATTTTGATAGGGATTTCATTAAATGTATAGATGGTTCTGGATAATATAGACATTTTAACAATGTCTGTTCTTCCAATCCATGAGCATGGGAGGTTTTTCCCTTTCTTTGTGTCATCTTCAATTTCTTTCATACATGTTTATAGTTCTCAGTACAGATCTTTTACTTCTTCATTTAGATTGAGTCTCCAGTATTTTACAGTCTTTAGTACAATTATAAATGGAATTGATTCCTTGATTTCTTTTTCTGCTGCTTTATTAGTAGTGTATAAAAATATAAGATTTCTGTATGCTGACTTTATATCCTGTCACTTTGCTGAATTCATGTATTAGTTCTGGCAATTTTGGGGTGGAATCTTTTGGATATTCTACATATAACATCATGTCATAATAGAGAAAGTTTAACTTCTTCCTTGATGATTTGGATGCCTTTTATTTCTTGATGTTGTCTGATTGCTGAGGCTAGGTTTTCCAGTTCTATATTAAATAACAATAGAGTGGACATCCCTGTCTTCTTCCTGACCATAGAGGAAGCTCTCAGTTTTTTCCCGATTGAGGATGATATTAGCTGTGGTTCTTTCATATATGGTCTTTATGATATCAAGATATATTTGATTTATATCTATTTTGTTGAGGGTTTTTATCAAGAATGGATGCTGTATTGTCAAATGATTTTTCTGCATCTATTCAGATGATGATATGGTTTTTGCCCTTTATTAATATGGTGTATCATGTTGATTTATGAATATTTAACCACCCCTGAAGCCCAGGAATAGATCATCGTGAATAATTCTTTTAAAGTACTGTTGGATTCGATTTGTTAGTATCTTGTTAAGAATTTTTACATTGGGGGCGCCTGGGTGGCTCAGTGGGTTAAGCCGCTGCCTTCGGCTCAGGTCATGATCTCAGGGTCCTGGGATCGAGTCCCGCATCGGGTTCTCTGCTCGGCAGAGATCCTGCTTCCCTCTCTCTCTCTCTCTGCCTGCCTCTCCATCTGCTTGTGATCTCTCTCTGTCAAATAAATAAATAAAATCTTAAAAAAAAAAAGAATTTTTACATTGTGTTCATCAGGGACATTGGTCTCTAATTCTTCTGTTTAGTAGGGTCTTTGTCAGGTTTTGGAATCAAGGTAATGCTGGCTTCCTAGAATGAGTTTGGAAGTTTTCCTTCCATTTCTATGTTTTGGAACATTTTGAGAAGAATAGGTATTAACTCTTCTTAAATGTTTGGTAGAATTCTCCTGGAAAGCCATCTGGCCCTAGATTCTTCTTTGTTGGGAGATTTTTGATTACTTACTCAATTTCTTTACTTGTTATGGGTCTGTTCAAATTTTTTATTTCTTCCTGCTTCACTTTTCATAGTATATTTCTAGAAATTTATCCATTTCTTCCAGATTGCTGTTTGTTGGCATGTAAGTTTTTATAATATTCTAAATGTTTGTATCTCTGTAGTGTTGGTTGTGATCATTCTTTCATTCATGATTTTATTAATTTGGGTCCTTTTTCTTTGCTTTTTCATAAGTCTGGATATGGGTTTATCAATTTTATTCTTTCAGAGAACCAGGTCCTAGTTTCATCATCGGTCTGTTCTACTGCTATTGTTGTTGTTAATTTCTGTATCATTTATTTTTTGTTTTAATCCTGATTATTTCCCTTTTTTCTGCTAATTTTAGGATTTATTTGCTGTTCTTTTTCTAGCTCTTTTAGGTCTAATGTTACGCTGTGTATTTGAGATTTTCTTGCTTCTTGAGGAAAGCCTATATTGCTGTATACTTCCCTCTTATGACCACTTTGCTGAATCCCAAAGGTTTTGAACTTCATGTTTTCATTTTTATTTGCTTCCATATGCTTTTTAATTCTTTGATTTCTTGGTTAACCCACTTATTTGCTACTGGGATGTTCTTTAACCTCTATGTATTTGTGGTCTTTTCAAATTCTTTTTGTGGCTGACTTCATGTTTCTTAGTATTGTGGTCTGAAAATATGCCTGGTATGATCTCAATCTTTTTGTACTTGTTGAGTCTTGATTCATGATTCAATGATTCTCTAATTTATGATTAATCATGCAGTTACTGAACAGTTTATATGTATATTAAAATTTTCAAGAATCTAATAAGAACACATGGTGTGGTTTGGGTACAAAGACTAGCTTATTCAATAACAATAAATATGTCTCTAGTAAATCTACATTTGTGGAATAGATGGTAAACCAGTCTAATTAGAAATATTTCCATAGTTGATTATTCTGTATTTTAGTCTGGATACGTGACAATATAAACAAAGTATATCAGAATTCTTTTTTTTTTTAAATTTATTTATTTGAGAGAGAGAGAGAGAGAGATCACAAGTAGGCAGGGAGGCAGGCAGAGAGACAGGGAGAAGCAGGCTCCCCGCTGAGCAGAGAGCCTGATGCGGGACTCGATCCCAGGACCCTGAGATCATGACCCAGGCCGAAGGCAGAGGCTTAAGCCACTGAGCCACCCAGGCACCCCAGTATATCAGAATTCTTAACACAAACTAATAGAAAGGGTTAACCAATTCAAATTCTCCATTATCAATATGTTTTAACTTTTTTCATTTAAAATACTGTGTCCTGAAGGGCTCTTTGATGACTCAGTTGGTTAAGCATCTGCCTTCAGCTTAGGTCATGATCCCAAAGTCCCAGGATTGAGCTTCACATCAGGCTCTCTGTTCAGCAGGGAATCTGCTTCTGCCACAGCCCTTCCCCTGCTCATTCTGTCTCTGTTTCTCTCCCTCAAATAAAATCTTTAGAAAAATAATTCATGTACAAGTCTTTCATTCGGACAGGTTTTCATTTCATGTGGCTATATACTGACAAGTAAAATTGTTGGGTCAAATGGTAACTCTATGTTGGGCATATTTTAAAAATGCCAGATTTTTTCACAGATTATCACACTTTATATCCCCATAGCAATGTATAAGGATTCCAGCTTGCCCAGATCTATCCAATGCTTGTGATTGTCTTTTTGGTTTTAGCCAGTCTAAAATGTATAAAGTGGTCAAATACTTTTCCTTAGTCCATCAAAATTATAAAGTATTTTGTATTGTTTATTCTGCTAATATGGTATATTTCATTGATTTTTCATATGTTGAGCTAACTACATTCTAAGATAAATCCCACTTGGTCATTGTGTATTATCCTTTTTATATGTAGTTGAATTCAGTTTGCTGGTATTTTGTTAAGGATTTCTATGTCTATATTAATAATAGATATTGTGATGTTTTGTTTTTAAATAAAAGTAATACTGGGTTCATAGAACAGGTTCTATGGGAAGAGTTCCCTCCTGTTCCGTTTTGTGGTAGGGTTTATGAAGGATTGGAATTTTTAAAAAAAAATGTTTGGAAATCAGTCTATCTTGAGATAGAATTTCTTTAGAAGTTTTAAAATTAGTAATCCAATACCTTGTTAGAGATCTATTTAGATTATCTGTACTTAGTTTTAGAAATGTGTGTTTTTCAAGGAATTTGCCAGTTTCATCTATGTTACCTAACTTAGTCATGGAGTTTTCCATAGCATTTTCTTACAACTCTTTGATTTTAGTAATGACAGAAATGATACTCCTATTTCCTTCATGATTTTACTCCTATGAGTCTACTTCTTGGAGGAGAGGAGGTAGACTAGCTAAAGGTTTCTAAATTTTGTTGATATTTTAAAAGAATCAACTTTTGGTTTCACTGATTTTCCCCTCCCCTTTTGTTTTTATAATCCCTTTTTCATTTACTTCCCTCTAGATTTTCTTCCTTCTGCTTATTTTGGGATTGATTTAATTTTACTTGTTTATTAAGGTAGAATATCAATTTATTGATCTCTCATCGCATTTTAATATAGACATTATATCTTCTAAATTTCTAAGATTTAGCTGAATCCTACAAGTTTTATTATTTTTGCTTTCATTCATTTTAAATTATTTTTAAATTTCTTTAATGATATCTTTTTTGATCCTTTGGTTATTTAGTAGTTAATTTCCACATAATTGTGAATCTGGTTTTTCCCACATTTTCTTCTGTTGTTCTTATAAACAAATTTCATTCTGATCAAAAATGAACACACTTTTACACACTTTGTATGATTTGAACCTTTATTTAAGATTTTTTAAGAGCAGTTTTAGATTCACAGCACACTGAGGAAAGTACAGAGATTTATCATACACCTTTTGCTCCTATTTACATTGGCACATTATAATCAACCAAATCCAGTCATTTACCTAAGGATTCAATTTTGCTGTTGTATATTACATAGATTAGACAAATGCAAGATGACTAGTATCTATCATTAGAATATACAGAGTATTTTCACTGCCTTCAAAATCCTTTGAGTAATTTATAATTTCTAATTCTGGTTGTAAGAAGCTTAGAAGTTGCCATTACAATCCTAGCAACAAGTGAAAAGCTAAACAGATTGAAAAATTAACAACCCATTAGGATTCATAAGAGGTAAGGACACAGGGCAAATCACAGCACCCAAGATTGGAGAGACCAACAGGAGAATATACATACTAACAATTTAATGTAGCAGAGACTCAAGAGTAGTAACTACTTTAGGAACCCAATACTCTATTTGATGAATTGCTGGAGGCTCAGTATGGACAACTCCTAAGTATTAAAAACTTCAAGGAAATTCAGTGGGGATGGGAGACACAATTTTATGAGCTCCACAAGCTCAGTGAGGTTCCAGGAGCTCAACTAGTTTCCCACGGGAAATGTCCCCTCTGTTTCTGGAAGTGGGAGGGAAAAGGAATCACGTGGTAATAGGGTAATATACAGGGTACTCTGTTCTTAACAAGGCCTGCCTTGGGGGGAAGCTACTTAACCAGAGTCTAACAAGTTTGGGTACTATTGAATCCTAACTGATCTGAAGGAAGGGAAATACTCAACTCTAGTCCACTCTAGCCATTCCTTCTCTCATAAGGGGTGATTAAAAAACAAAACAAACAGAACAAAACAAAACAAAACCTTTGAAGTTTACCATCCAGAGGCAGACTCACTAAGGAACTGAGATGTAATCATAGGACTGTAAAATTATTTTCCTCCTCAAAACTTCATCATCACATGGCAAAAGGCCTATTTTCTGCAAGTCCTTTTACCTGGTATGTCATGTCTGGCCATCAAGAAAAAAAAAAATTACCTAAAGACAACATAATTTGAAGAGATAAAGGAAGCATCAGAACAAGATAGAGTGGGTATATTGGAATTATCACATCAGGAAGTTAGCAAACTATGACTAATATGCTAAGGTCCAACGGATAAGGTAGACAGCAAACAAGAACAGATAGGCAGTTAAACAGATGAAATTCCTTAGAACCAAAAGGATATACTATAGATTAAAAACATTGTGACAGAAATGAAAAATGCCTTTGGGCTTACCACTAGACTGAACATAGTTAAGAAAAGAATCTATGAGTTTGAGGATATCTCAATAGAATCTTCCAAAATGGAAAAGCAAAGAGAACAAGACAGAAAAACATGACAATGTCTGAGGATGGTGGGTGATCTACAAAAGGTATAATACATGTAATGGAAAGAAAAGAAGGAAAAGAAAGGTGAAAAAGGAAGAGATGAAATATTTGAAATAGTAATGACTGAGAATTTGTCCAAATTAATGTTAAACACCAAACCACTGATTCGGAAACTCAGAACACCAAGCAGGACAAATGTCCAAAAACTATGCTTCAGCATATATTTATTTTCAAACAGTAGAAAAGAGGGGCACCTGGGTGGCTCAATAGGTTAAGCCTCTGCTTTCAGCTCAGGTCATAATCTCAGGGTCCTGAGATGGAGCCCTGCATCAGGCTCTCTACTCAGCAGGGAACCTGCTTCCCTCCTCTCTCTGTCTGCCTCTCTGCTTACTTGCGATCTCTGTCTGTCAAATAAATAAAATCTTAAAAAAAAAGAAATCTGGAGATGGGGTGGGGGAGGATAGCTTACTTACAGAGGAACAAAGGATTAATCTGACATCCCCTCAGAAACTAGTTGTAAGGTACAGAGTATCCACTATTGAGGAACATAAAAAGGGTGATGGCAAATATAAGAAAGGATCCTAGATTATTTCCTTTTGCAAATTCCTGAACTGTTAAAGTAGCTTTTATCTAGAGGCTGAAGATGCATATGTACCCATCTGATGCAGAATACTTTGACTGGTATCCCTTTCTCCCATTGTGGGCCAGGTGTGTTAGTCTACTTATGTCAGTGGGAGGGGAAAAAGGAACCGTATTAAGAGGGAAGTTTACATGATGAGGTAATATTTGCATGGGTATGTAAACATGTACCTTTCCATTTCCTAAGAACTAATTATAAAGTGACTGCAAAAGGTGCAGTTGTTTTGTTTTGTTTTTACAATATACCAACAAAAGGCACTGCATATTGACTTGAAAAAAAAAAAAATCATGCTATATCCTGCTCAGCAAGCACTGAAACAGAAAACACACGTAGTTTGGTCATGCTACACAATACTTTAGATGCTGGATCCACTGTGACCAATCACCAAACAAGAACAAAGACCTTGGAAAGTAAGGCATTCATTGATTTGTTTCTGATGCTTTGATCACATGTCATCAGCCTGGGTGATTTTGGTGAAAGGAAAGATGCAAAATGCAGTAAGTTCTGAGCAAGTAGCTGACGGGAGTTGAGGTAGATGCTTTTGGGAAGGCTGCTCAGTGAGCTGTGACTTGTGAGCTCAAGCATTTGTCCACATGCTTTTTGTTATGTGACTGTTTATCCTCTGTCTCAGAGGTTGATTTATGAAGTGTGACATAGCTTTATATAAATGCAACACTATGCTACTTGGAAACCAAAAGAAAATAATATATTAAGTCACAGTGGCCCAATTGTTTTGAGATCTTAAGTCCCATGCCATAGCAAGACAAATGAAGACTCATTAGAAGTGAATATTGCTGCCCTTCATACTCGAAAATGGCCTTTTGAGCAACTGCCAGGAAGATCTCTGTAGACTCTAAGATGTTTTGATATCCTGTGCATACGTATTCTCTGCTTATTCTGACTGACCCTCTATGGCTATATTCCATTTTACTTTCTGAGAATTGACTCAATTACCTAAAACAAACAAACAAACAAAAACAAACAACAAAAAACCCACCCTAGATTGAAATTTAACATGATTTTCATAAAGTTACACATGGAAGTCATCCAGATTATTCCCAGTTGTATCCCCAATTATATCCACAAGTTAGTTTATCCAACAATGATGATGATTCCTTAAACTGACTTTGTGGTAGGCTGTGATTTCTCTTTGATGCATACAAACCTGATAAAATCTAAGTCAGAAATTCAAGTTGAAAAAATGTTACATTCCTTCCATAATTAAATAAAAAATATTTTTTGAAATCTTATTTCAATGAGGAAAAGAATTGCAATCTCTATCAATTTTGTACTTTACCTTACCACTTTATTTCCCAGGATTATGTCTTTGTTTCTAGAAGCTCAGGGAGTGGTGCAGGGAGTGGGTAGGGGTGGGCAGGGGTGGTGTAGAGAGGGCTTCCCAGCCTCTGGATACATAGCTATATCGCCATTGCAAAAATACCGTCCCTCAGGTCTGAGCATTGTTGCAAACCCTGAACCTAATTAGAAGGCTTCTCCTGGTCTTGTTTGTTCTTTCAACTACTTTCTTACTCCTCTCTAGCATGTAGCAAATGTTTCTTGTTTCCAAATCAATCTGAGATCATGAGGCAACTCGCAGTACTTAAGAATTTTTGGCTTAGGTGCATTACCTGTTAGGTAAGGGTGAGAAAAATGGCAACTTCCATTTTGGGGGGATTTTATTGAGAACACAGCATGAATTTCTCTGTTCTCCATTTTCTCTAAGGTTATTCAAGATTTCTTTGTTCACCTCAGACTCATAGACTTTGAGTTAGGGAAAGGCGGGAAAGACATACATTTGTTGAAATTTACTTGCATTAACTGAAATAAAGCCAACCCTAGTCAAATGGAGTCTTGAAATAAAAATCAAATTCCATTATAGAGAAAACAGTTACATTTCCTGCTCTCTAAGTTTATAGACTAATAATTTGTATTTGCTACATTTAATTGTTAGTTGCATATAATAGAAGTAGCTACCGTACATTTAACAACTTAGTATCTTTCAACCCCTATATTAAGCATTCTCACTGCCCTATATTATTCTGACAACCAACAGAGGAGCAGCTACTTCATAAGCACTTATTATTACTCTATTTTACTAACAAGTATATTGAATGTCTGTAACATTATCTGTTTCTATGAAATCTATACAGATAGTAATTGTTGGAGTCAGCATTTTGACACAGGTCAAATTGACGTTGATATCTATGTTTGTTTGTTTGTGTAAGATTTTTTATTTATTTGACAGAGAAATTACAAGTAGGCAGAAGTAGGCAGAGAGGTAGGCAGAGAGAGGG
Organism: Lutra lutra; assembly: GCF_902655055.1. Classification (NCBI taxonomy): domain Eukaryota; kingdom Metazoa; phylum Chordata; class Mammalia; order Carnivora; family Mustelidae; genus Lutra; species Lutra lutra. The sequence goes on from NC_062281.1 coordinate 136,318,031, forward strand.
GGGGAAGCAGGTTTCCTACTGAGCAGAGAGCCTGATGTGGGGCTCAATCCCAGGACCCTGAGATCATGACCTGAGCCAAAGGCAGAGGCTTAATCCACTGAGCCACCCAGGCGCCTGATATCTATGTTCTTACTCTCTACTTAAATATAAGGAGTTTTTAGTAGGAGCGTAGAGGTGCAAACAGATAATTTTTTTTTATTTTAAATATCTATAAACCTGTCACATGGGTAGAGTGCTCTAGGAGTAGAATAGACAAAGACAAATAATGTTATAGGGAGTCATTCATTTTCCCCCATTTTATATTTATCCAACCACATTTTGAAATAATTGGAGCAGATAATATTACATAAAAATAATTTGATGCAGTGGCTTTATAATCAATGTAATAGCTAGTCTACAGGATGCCCCCATCTAGTAACCCCAGTCTCTATTAAATGTTGGTTGGCCTCTGTAATCATAAAACATGGTAGAAATAATTCTGCTTGGTTTCCAATGCTGGATCACAAAAGATCTTGCAGCTTCCTTCTTGGTCTTTTGAAACTCTTGCTTTTGAGAATCTCCCCCCTACCCCCTTAGAAATCAACCACCAGGGGTGCCTGGGTGGCTCAGTGGGTTAAAGCCTCTGCCTTCAGCTCAGGTTCTGATCCCAGGGTCCTGGGATCGAGCCCCACATCAGGCTCTCTGCTCAGCAGGGAGCCTGCTTCCCTTCCTCTCTCTCTGCCTGCCTCTCTGCCTACCTGTGATCTCTGTCTGTCAAATAAATAAAATCTTAAAAAAAAAAAAAAAGAAAGAAAGAAATCAACCACCATGTTATGATAAGCCCAGGCCGTATGGAGAAACAATGTGTAGACATTCTGTTTCAGAGCCTGTACTGAATGATCAGTCAACAGTCTATATCAGCTCTTCCTTATAAGAGAACCATCATTGATATTCTGGCCCAAATATTCACCTCATGATTATAGCAATAGCTGACATCATGTGGAACAGCTAATGCCAGTAGGTACATGAAACCATGAGAGACAGCAAAACAGTTTTCTTTCAAAACATTGAATTCTGGGGTGGAGATGGGGAAGCAAGGTTTTTTTGCAGAGCTAAATAACCAAGAGAGACAGAAAATCTGACCATGTCACTTTTATGTATCTTATCAAAATCACTAAACTTATATAAGCGTCATTCCTTAAAAATCCGTGGAACAGAGAAAATAGTATTTTAACAATAATAGAGTAGAATAAGATATTATGTGAGTGAATTATTTTTAACCCTACAGTAATCTCCAAGTACATATTACCTCCTTTTTGTTTTTGATTTATTTCTGACAGATTTCCATGTAGAGAAAGATTAAATGGCTTTGCTCAAGACCAACAGGTAATAAGCAAGTGAACTGAAATTTAAATACAGTGGTTTCTATGACCAATATTCTTTCTACTTTATGTACAATAATATCTTCTATTTATAAATTTTTAGAAATTATGATGTCCATCACATATGATGCATTCCCTTGTAGGTAACTGAGAGTCCTTTGTCAAGGAAGGGAGAAGTATTTCACTTGAAAATGCATGCCTTTTGGCACATAACATTGATGGTCATTGAATAGAATTTTGTTTAAAACAAAAACAATTATCTCTTTGTCAATGCACAACAATAATATTGATCATAATATTTTCAATCAGGACTTTATGCCATTATTGTACATTTATATAATGCTCTCACAACAAAGCTCACATTATGTATTATACATTTAGTATAATGGTGGGAATAAAGATTTCTTGGCCAAGAATTACATGGCGAGATTATTATAGATGGCCTTTAGAATGAAATCCATAAATTTAAAGAGTTGCTGAAAAATATATTGTATATTTAAAAACATAAAATGAAACAATTATGTTAAACTATGATTTTTCATATAATAGGGCACCCTGCTTTTTCTTTCTCCTTTTGGTGAATTCTATTTTGTAATAGTCAAAGGAACATAATCTATATATATGTAGAGTTGATCATCATGCTTGATGGTTTTGTTGTTTTTATAACTAAAACCAACTACTATTTTGAAAGTATAGGATTCTATAGGGCTCAATAGAAAGCATTTTTCATTTTAAATCTAAATCTGTGACTCATTCTTTTTTGCATCTCAGTCTGCTATAATCTTTCTGTCAGTCTTATATATTAAAATTTATTTCTGATCACTTTAGCCAAATCAACAGTCACAGTTTAGCTGTTACAATACCCAATTGACTTTAATAAGGAAAATCCAAACATCTTTTAAAATTGTATCTTCTCGGGGCACCTGGGTAGCTTAGTGGGTTAAAGCCTCTGCCTTCGGCTCAGGTCATGATCCCGGGTTCCTGGGATGGAGCCCCGAGTCAGGCTTTCTGCTCAGCGGGGAGCCTGCTTCCACCTCTCTCTCTCTGCCTGCCTTTCTGCCTACTTGTGATCTGTCTGTCAAATAAATAAATAAAATCCTTAAAAAAAATTCTATCTTCTCATCTACTCCAGTGTGGAATGGTTTGGTTTGGGGGAGACTGCAGTTGTGAAGGAGGGACCTCATCAATCTCTTCTCCCTTCACATAATTTTTAATATCCCCTTTTCCTCCTACCTCTGCCCCATTCTCTAGCTGTTTCCCACCCTCTGTTTTATATCTCTGAGAAGAACAGAGGAGATGAAATAAGGGACTAAAAAGGTCTTACTTGACTGGTACATATGTGATCTTGTGTTGGTATATACTGAAAATAATGGACTTGAAAGTTGACTCCTCTCATGAAAGCTTCTGTGGGTTTCTCAGATTTTCTCAAAGGGAACATCCAACAAAAATTGCTGTGAGACCTGGATTTTCTATGGCCTACCACCCACCACCCACCCACAACTTGTCCTCAGTTTCTAGTGTCCTATAACCTATTCAACACAACCATTTCTAATGGAGCCCTACCATACCTCTAAGTGACTCTTGGGCAAATTTCCTTTAAAGATGATTACTAGCTGGCTCCCTACAAAGAGACCCACATCTAGTTCATGGGTCTTACTTAAGTCAGCCATGCATAGTTTCTTCACATTGTAACTGCCTTTCCTCCCTCTGCCACTACATAGACTATTCCAGACCAAGGCTTTTTTTGTTTTGTTTTGTTTTGTCTTGTTTTTTTAAGAATTTATTTATTTGACAGAGAGAGATCATAAGTAGGCAGAGAGGCAGGCAGAGAGAGAGAGGGAAGCAGGCTCCCCGCTGAGCAGAGAGCCCGATATGGGGCTTGATCCCAGAACCCTGAGATCACGACCTGAGCCGAAGGCAGAGGCCTAAACCACTGAGCCACCCAGGTGCCCCCAGACCAAGGTTTTTAAGAAAACATTGATACCAGAGAGGGACTACAAAGAGGGACTCTCCCCCCACCCACCTCTAGTGAATTGTTTTTTGTGTGTAGTCATCCTGCTTCAGGTCCACAGCTAAGGTCTTAATGGCAGGCTTGAATCCACTTTTAATTCGCATGGCTAGTAGTCAGGAAGATAAGCAGAATGTGCAACAGAGAAGAATAAGGAATCTCTGGGCACCTATGTCCATCACTATGGCTGATTGCGATAACCTTTGGAGACTAATGATTTCTGCTTTATGTCTGCCAAATCTCATGTACTTTCTTCTTTTGGTTTTATACAGAAATATACAAGCAAAGTGATTTTGGAAAACTGTCCAGCCTTAGTCAACTTGACATAACATGATCTAGTGCAATCTCTCTAATCAAGTTGACTTCAAATGTAACTCAACAGTTTAAGTTCATGACTAGGAGTTTAATTTACCTGACTATAACTGATTACCTACTATGTGCTAATCATTGTGCTTGCATGGTGCATGTAGATGCAAAAATGGATCCTACTCTAGCAGATCATGTAATCTAGTAGAGGTGAGGAATGCAAGTAAAGATAAAATCCCTGTGTGAAAAACACAATGGTGGGGAAATAAAAGGAGAACTCAAAGTGCATAAAAACTGCATCTAATCCAAACATGGGGATCAGGAAATACTTCCCAGATTCAGTGACTTTTAAACTTGAAATGGAGGAGGTAATGGAATTTATCAGAACCATTTTTGAGAATGTATGTGTGTATATTAGGGGATTATTGAAGGGAAAAGGCATGGTTAAATGACACAGAGTTAGTTTTCCACAGATAACAAATATTTTAGCACTTGCAGATACACTCTGATAAAGTATCTGAGTATCTGATAGTGTATCTGAGATACACTCCGATAGCACTCTGGACCAGATGATGTGATGCCCTAATTTTTAACCATATCTATCTTTCTGACAGCTTTCTGGCTACATGAGCACATTTATCCTCCAACCATTTTACAACTTCTATGGACCCTAAATTAGTCTTCATAGGGGATCTTCATCCATAAAAAATAAGTATATATGTTTTTTAAATTTTAATTGAGAAATGACACTCGTACACACACATGCACAAGGTGGGGAAGGGTCAGAAAGACAGGGAGAAGCAGACTCTCTGTTGATCAGGGAGCCCTGCATAGGGCTAGATCCCAAGTCTCTGAGATCATGACCTGAGCCAAAAGGCAGATGCTTAATGAACTGAGCCACCCAGGCACCCTATCCATAAAAAAAGGTATTAAGCATTATATTTCATACCTGTGTTACTATAAAGACAAATAAAATCTGTACTATATTATATTCATTGTTAATGAGTTTAAAGGAAATTAAAACTTTGGAGGTCTCTAAAAGTATTATAGGTCATAGACATTACTAAATGCGTAAGTCAGCCCTAGTTTGACCCATACTCAGGACAGATGAGAGTTGCTAGGGAGTCCGTGAGCAGCCCACAGAAATAAAGATCAGGGATGGTAGATAAATATCCCAACTCTTCTTCACTCAGGTGAGAATACGTAGAATGTTACCATACAGTCCCCCAGAGGCTCCAGGTCTGTTGCTGATCATAGTAACTCATTAACACAACTGCACTGGCTTCTTGGTATTTCCTCCCAAATAAACCATTGACATTCATATTTTCTCAAAGCCCCCCCCCACCAACCCCGGAAGAACCCAGATAAGAAAAACAATGCTATATTTGAGGAAATATGCCATGTGTATTTGGGATATAAATAAAAGTGAACATACATTTTGAGCAGATTATACTGGAGAAAGTAAGGCAAGATCTTGGAGGTCTTATAACCACTTCAGAATGTTTGGATTTTATCTTAAGGAGGAGAGGAAACCACATGAAGTTTTTATAAGAGACATCAGTCTGATCAGAATTGTTTGAAGATGATAGCTCATAATATAATATGGGTAATATAATTGAGAATACTCAAATCAGAAGAAGGAAATCCATTTTGGAAGTAATCCTGGACTCAATTTGTGACAATAAGCTTGAGAGGAATTAAGTAAACATTGGGGAGTTTTTCTTAAAAACAAAGATGATAGGATTTGATAACTAGTAAGGAGAATAGAGTAAGAAAGATACATGAGACTGAGACTAAGTCTCCAACTCACTAGAGAGCATGGATGGGAGCAAAGAATAAAGAACTACAATATTATAATTCCGTGTGTGTGTATGTGCTTATCTATATTTTTCTTTGTTTCTATACTTTTATATAGATTCATACTTATAAAATTTTACTAAGAGGTTTTGTTTTGTTTTTTTAGATAAACATTAATGAAATAGTGAAGCTTAACACCAATTGAAATAAGGTCACTTGGGCCTGCCTGGGTGGCTCAGTCGGTTAACATCTGCCTTCATCTCAAGTCATAATTCTAGAATCTGGAGATTGAGCCCCAAAATGGGCCCCTGGCTCAGCAGAAAGTCTGCTTCTCCTTCTGCTTCTCACCCTACTCACTCTCATTCTCTTTTAAATAAAACCTCTAAAAAAAAATTTAAAAAGAGGGGACCCTGGGTGGCTCAGTCAGTTAAGCATCTGCCTTTGGCTCAAGTCATGTTCCAGGGTTATGGGATGGAATCCCACATCAGACTCCCTATTCAGCAGAGAGTCTGCTTCTCCTTCTGCCTACTGCTCCCCCTGCTTGTATACTCTCTTGCTCTTTCTCTCTCTGACAAATAAATAAAATATTTTTTAAAATGTCATTTAAGGTGGACAATTCTGACTGAGGGAAAAAATAGCAATTTAATCCTAGAAGTGACTCATTTATATTGGCCTCTTACAGACCAAATGTATCCTATAATTTCTAAAATCTACTTCACTTTCTTTTTTTATTGTTGAACCATATTCTAAAATGTATTATCAATTAGTCACTGAAACCTAAATTTTTTGTAAAATCTTTTTTTTTAAGATTTTATTTATTCATTTGAGAGAGAGACAAAGAGAAAGAGCATGAGAGGGGAGATGATCAGAGGGAGAAGCAGACTCCCCGTGGAGCTGGAGCCTAATGTGGGATCGATCCTTGGACTCCAGGATTGTGACCTGAGCTGAAGGCAGTGGCTTAACCAACTGAGCCACCCAGGTGCCCCTAAATACTTTCTATGTACACTCATCTTTAGTTATACAGGGATTTTTCAGGTAGAACTATGGAAGTTAGAGTAATAAAGACTAGCAATCATTTAGCTAACTGGGTAACTGCTGATCCAATATAAGTGATTCCTATGCCCAAGACTGAAATCTATGGTAATTCAACTTAATGAATAAGCTATCTGCAGTAGACTAGGTTACTGAATAATGATAAATATTCACTGTTACAATCATTCCTTAGGAATTTGTCATTTCATTTGTCCGGTTGAAATTCAATATTTTAAATTATATTTTAAGTAAATAATAGGGGCATCTGGGTGGCTCAGTGGGTTAAGCCTCTGCCTTCGGCTCAGGTCATGATCTCATGGTCCTGGGATCAAGCCCCACATTGGGCTCTCTGCTCAGCGGGGAGCCTGCTTCCCCCTCTCCCTCTACCTGCCTCTCTGTCTACTTGTGATCTCTGTCAAATAAATAAATAAAATCTTTAAAAAAAACGATAAACTAGTTTTTTTTAATTATTTTTATTTTTTATTATTTTTTTTTAGGTAGGGGAGAGGAGGAGGAAGAGGGAGAGAGAGAGAGAGAATCTTAACTAGGCTCCATGCCCAGTGTAAAGCCCAATGAGGTTTATGGGCTAAACCTCATAACTCTGAGTTCGTGACCTGAACAGAAATCAAGAGTCGGATGCTTAACCAACTGAGTCACCCAGGCACCCCTAGGGTTAAGTTTTTATAACAAATTAATCAAATAGCTAATGTCTTTAAGAGATAAAACTTTACAAATAGTACACTTACAAACAAAACAATGATAATACTAATGAACTTAATTTAAAAATGAACTAAGATTATGTCCTTTTTAAAAGATTAGATATAAATTGCTAATAAAGATCGCAGAATATAAAGCTCAGCAGCAAAAATATGCTGTACATTAAAAGAACAAACCCATTTTTCTTCAGTCAAAAAACATTTTTAAAAGGTAGAGCCCATTTAATGTACTTCTGTAGTTTTCAGGATATTTTCCCATTCTGCTGTTTTTAGTATATATTCTCTGAAAGCAATTTGGCAATGCACATCAATAGGCTTACATCCCTTTGAGACTCTAGACCTTCTAAGTAAATAATCAAAGTGTTGCACTTTTTATGTAAAAGGGTACTCAGAATTATTTCTACAGTAAGAAAGATAAAAACAACCTAATATCTATTAATTTTTGAGTGGTTAACTTACTGGCATATACATATGATGTAATAGACTATCATTAATACTTTCAAAACAAATTTGATAGTGTAAGAGAATCTGATTAAAAACACATTTTAGCCATGTCACTTTGATTTGTGTAATACTAAAGTAAATATGATTTTCTAAAATTATGTGAATTATAGAAGTAGCTAACCTGAAGTCCTGTTGCATATAAATAAATTCTGCTTAGAATGATTGCCTAAAAATAATCATCTGCCCAGATGCCCAGTCTCTACATAGTATAGGCTGACAACCTATAAGAAGAGTCCACTTTTAAGGCACTTTCTGATTTCTATGCATAGAACTTATCCATGATAATGTTCCTGAACAAGTCTGACATATTTCTGAATCAAGTTCTATGAACTTACATTGTTATAAAAACAAAACTGTACCTTCCTTACAATGATACTCAAAGCTCTGGTATAGTTTTACTAATTGAGATTTCTCTTAATTACCCTTAAATTACAATGACCACTTTCCTTTCCAAGTTCCCCCAACTCTTTTATATGCAAAATGAACTTCCCAATAAAGAATGGAAAAAGTGACAGACTTTATATTTGCCCAAACACTCATTTCATTCTACAAATGTTTATAGATTACTTTCTGTGATCTACTTACTATGATCTACTTTCTATGATAAAGAGTATTTGCCTTTCCTATAGAAAGACAAAAAAGTACAGACATTTAATAATTATGAAATTATAAATTGCCATTAATACATCATTATAATCATGATGATTTCAGTTATATATCAATAGCAATTCACAATAAACTGATGTATTAGTATTTCTAAGCCTCTGTTCTATGACTGCACAAATTTACTCTTCACCTCATCCTTTGATCTAAGAAAGAAAGAAAATTGTGTTAGTGGGTTTGTGTGTGTGTGTGTGTTTTAAAAAGATTCTTTTTTTTTTTTAAAGATTTTATTTATTTATTTGACAGAGAGAAGTCACAAGTAGGCAGAGAGAAAGGAGGAAGCAGGCTCCCTGCTGAGCAGAGAGCCCGATGAGGGGCTTGATCCCAGGACCCTGGGATCATGACCGGAGCTGAAGGCAGAGGCTTAACCCACTGAGCCACCCAGGCACCCCTAAAAACATTCTTAATAGGACAAATTTATTTCAACTTTCCAGATTCTATATAGCCAAATCCTGGTAACTGTTTAAGGATGGTCCAGCACAAATAGTACATGCCCCATGACACTCTTCCTGACTTTTCACCTGGAAAAATGTCTCTTTCTCAAAACCTTAACAGCACTAAATTTGGCATTTTTTTCTGAGATATATGGACATTTTTTTTAAATGATACAGTTGAATGCAACTATTCTTCCTAAAAGAGTAAGATTTTGAAATATTGGTCCATAATATTTGAGTGTGCAATCCTTCACTGATTTTTATATATAATGTAATCAGTAAATGTTGAATTAACAGATACATGGAATTAAAGTGAGTGTGGTGTATGTGACAGCAATATAGGTAGGCAAGAATTTTGTACTGATCCTGAAACTTGTTTCTAACAAGTCTCTAATGCAACATAACCCGTAATACAGCAGAAGTATTGAAATAAGACTTTCCTCCAACTCTGCTATTTATATCTCTAGCCCTGTGTTCATAGGTTTTCAGTTTATTTATTCTTTTTTTTTTTTTAATGTAGTGATCCAGTTTCCCATCCTGGAGACATGAGACTTGCTAGCAGCCTGAACTCTGGAACATCTAGTCTGGAGACTAAAGCATTACTAGGGCCTTAGGGGAAGCACATTCAGAGCACAATAGATGAAAAGTCCCAAGTTTTTTCTAACCTATGGTCATCGTAGTATAATTCAGCACTGATATAGGGAAGGTCAAGAAGATCACATTGAAACAAATCTTTAGGATGTGTAAGATTGAATAAGGTGAATAAAAGTAAAAATATGTTCCAAGCAGAGTCAATGTTCCATGCAAAAACATACAAATGAGAAAGACCGGTGTTTATAAGAAACACTATAATTCAGTATTACTAGAATGTAAAGTGCAGAGCAGGTAGTGATGGAAGCGGAATTTGGAAATTAAGAGATGAACCAAGTCATGAAAGGCTGTCTATAGGACATAAAGAAATTTAGGCTTTCCTCTGTTAATGACATGGAGGCACTGAGGGTTTGGTAACATGATCTAGCACTCTGACTATATGATGATACCATTATGAGATTAACTGAGAGACTAGAGCAATATATAAGACATCTATGTGAATGTGGAAGTTACCCTCACTGATTCACGTAGTGCAATAGATATTCTGCTCACATATCTGAACAATAAATAAGGAAAGGTATTATAAAGTCAGAGGATATCGGCAACCAAGATGGGGGAGAGGAGGGTTTTAAAAGATGCTAAATCTTAAGAAATAAGGTTATTTGTTGGTTGCTTGTGGGTTTGTTTTAAAGAATGTGGTTTTGTAATGGTCTGACAGCATTCATGAAGAATAATACCTTCAACAAATAATCAGCCATACTCTTGACAGATGAAATTTTTCTGGTCAAAAATAAGGAAATCCTGAAACAGAACAGTTTGAAGATTTGGGGAAGGGAAAATGGAATCTGTACTTATGTAGAAATTAAAATAATTAGCATTTATATTTTATTTGGTTGTGGGGAGTAAGACAGAGGGAGAAGTTGAAAATATGTCCTTAGTTTTGGGCCTAGTTTTGGATGCCTAGTTTCACCATAATGAGACCGCAATGTAGAGGGGATAACTGATCTGGTTTTGGAAACTGGCCTCATCTCCTATTAACTGCATTCCCTAAAATACATTACTTAGCCTTTTTGAAACAATATTCTTGATAGCAGAATAAATAAAATATTATTTACTTAATATGGTTGTGTATCAATATTAGTGTATCCATAAAGTACCAACCACACATTCTAGTGGACAGAATCAGATACTATAAAAATGAGCTCTTACACATTTGGTACCCTTATTTTCCCCAGCCCATATATAGAGAGATACTGTGTGGATAAGAGTTTGGTCTTTGAGTTAGACAAATGACCTCAAACCCTGGCTCTACCAAGCACTATTTGATGAGTTACTTGAATTTTCTAAGCTTCAGTATCCTAATCTGTAACATGGGGATAGAAATGCCAACATTTCAATATTGTCCTAGGGTTAAATGGGATAAAATACTAAAATTTCACTGCCAACCACATGGCATACTGTACATACACTGAAGAAAAAAATAATTATTCTTAGTGCTCTGAGAGAACATTTTAAGAGTACCCATAATATATCTAAAGCTTCTTTCTTTGACACTTGCATTATTTGTTGTGCTTAACTACTGAGCAGACATATTTAGTTACTGAGGATAGTAAATTTCAAATATGAATGACTAGGACCATGTATATCACCACTCATGATACATAAAGCAATGGAAATGTCATTTTATTAGATGATGATGATGATGATGATGATTTGGTTTAAACCCTAGAACCAAGAGCAATTAGTCTCAAACCAGGCTCCTGCCTTTGTCTGGAACACGATGTAGCAATCTGAATCATGTACATAGTCCATGTGACCACTGGTTCACATGCCATTTGGACTATAAAAAATATTCTGTTTGCTTCAAGTTATGACTAATGCTTTTAAGTTTTTGGAAAGCCTGATTAGCTAAAACAAGCCTGGCTGAAATGGAATACGGCAGGACTGCACAAATTCTGTCAGGATATATTTTTTTAGAGAATGTAGGAAAAACCTGCCAAGTGTGGTCCATCTGTTCACATATGAATTCTTCAATATTAATAGGCTGGGCAATTGGGAGATTTATTTAATTAATCTTCATGGCTAGTGCATCAGGTAACAACAATTATCTTTACTCTTACCCCAGCAGTGCTATTTAAAATGAGCTCAATTTCTGTTAAGAATATGATTTTAACTGATACAATACTGGCACGTAAACAATATTATAATGTTACCACTCACAGTGAAGCAAGTAAATCAAGAAAAGAGAAAATCAGAACTAGTCTGAGAGAACTGACTAGACCAACAAATATTTCTGACAACCTTGGTCCTGAGGCCATTGAAAGCAGATAGTTATGGGTTCTAACCATCTTTATTATTTCCTATCTATATCATATGGATAAAATATTATTAAATAAGGATAAAAACTACGAAAGGCCATTGAATATGGATATAAAATGTGCCTGGCACATAGTTTATAGTCAATAAATATTTTTTAAATTGTTAAATAAAATGATGTATGTTATATATGCCTTCTAACATAGTGCTTCATATATGGAATCAGTACTATATGAATGTAGGGTTTTTTTAAGGTAGAAAATAGATAAATACATAGATAAAGGGGGGAAAGACAATGAAAACATAAGATCCCTCTTTGTTGAAAGCATCCCTACTACTTACTGCCATTAAAAATTCTACCAATAGAAAGTTTCATTTGAGTTTTGAAATAATTTTGGCATCTGTATATACTTCAAGGGAAGGATAAGTTAGTATTTTATTGGATGCCTATATGTATGAGGCTTACTAAATTGGACATATTGTGTGACTTTTTTACTTAAATTTAAAAACTTTTTATGAGGTAGTTATTATTACACTGTTTTACAGGTTTTAAAACAACTGAAACTAAGGATTGCTATTGTGCCTAGAGTCTTACAGATGTGCTGTAAGTATTGAGAGAAACTAGAGTAGAAATGAGAACTGACCACAAATGTGCATGTGCCTTCTTAGCCCATCATGCTATCCCATGGAGAAAACAAAATCATTTGAAATGATAAGCCTTCGTTTACTTCAATGGATATTTTGGTAGCATTAACCAAAGATAAAGAGAGGGAGAGAGACTATGGTACCATTAACCAAAGAGAAGATTAAAAATAAGATATATAAGAAGATAAAAATAAGACATAAACATAAAAATAAGAGACTTCTAGAAAAATGGGCTATAGAAAGAAAATAAAATCAACCTGGCAAACACTTCACAATTTTCCTTTGAACTAAATAGTCACCATTTTTTCCTAGTCTTAATTGGAGCTTTTCAAAGTTCGAGCACTGTTTGGGTTTATATTTTGACACTACTACTTAGATATAATGGTTAATATTATCTGTCTGCTTGGCCAGACCACAGTACCTAGATGTTGCTGAAAAGGTAATTTTTAAATAAAATTGCTTTATTTTTAAAATTATTTTAGAAAGTACACATATTTGCGGAGGGGGCAGTGAAAGGAACAGAGGGAAAGAGAAGATCTTAAGTAGGCTCCATGTCCAGTGCAGAGCCAGAAGTGGGGGATCCATCTCAGGACCCTGAAATCATGACCTGAGCTGAAATCAAGTTGTTTGCTTTACCAGCTGAACCCCTAGGTTCCCCTTAAATGAAAATGTTTTAATTGGTAGACCTTGGGTAAAGCAAATTGCCCTCCATAATGTGGGTGAGCTTTATGCGGTCAGTTAAGGCTTTAGGAGAAAAAGACTGAAGTCCCCCAAGGAAGAGTGAATTCTGCTTCTGGATTGCCATTTGACTCAAGCTGCAATATCAAGCTCTTTCCTGGGTCTCCAGCATTTCAGGCTGCTTGGAGATTTTGGACTTGGCCGTCCCCATAACTGTATGAGTCAATTCCTTTAAATCTCTCTCTCTCTCTCTCTCTCTCTCTCTATATATATATATATATGATCTCTCTCTCTCTCTCTATATATATGTGTGTGTGTGTGTGTGTGTGTGTGTGTGTGTATACACACACATATATATATGTATACACACACACAACATACATATATACATATTTGCAATGTAATATGCATGCACATCCTACTGGCTTTGCTTTTGTGGCGAGTTCTGAAAAATACACTAGCTGTATGACCTTGGTCAAGTTATCAAATCACTCTTTGCCTAAATTCACTCATCTACTAAGTAGAAAAATCATATAGACTTCATTGGTATTAACGGTGTATATTTTTAGCTCATCCAGAATAGAGGAAGGCTTACAGTTAAGTGCTATATGTATGTTTGGTATTAGTTCAAAACACTTTAGAACATGCTTCCTAGGGGCGCCTGGGTGGCTCTCTGGATTAAGCCGCTGCCTTCGGCTCAGGTCATGATCTCAGGGTCCTGGGATCAAGCCCCGCATTCGGCTCTCTGCTCAGCAGGGAGCCTGCTTCCTCCTCTCTCTGCCTGCCTCTCTGACTGCTTGTGATCTCTCTGTCAAATAAATAAATAAAATCTTAAAAAAAAAAAAAAGAACATGCTTCCTATTCCAAACTGTCTGCTCAGCAATTTCCTCCAGAGAAATCCTATCACAGTAAAAGCCATTTTTTTTTCCTGAAAATATGAATCTTAAAATCTGAGGTCCTAGATGTTAAATACAAACTTATAAATCACATACATTTTTATACTTACCCCAGTCCCTTAAGCATTTTCTTTTTTTTAAAGATTTTATTTATTTATTTGACAGAGAGAAATCACAAGTAGGCAGAGAGGCAGGCAGAGAGAGAGGAGGAAGCAGGCTCCCTGCTGAGCAGAAAGCCCGATGTGGGGCTCGAACCCAGGACCTGGGATCATGACCTGAGCCGAAGGCATTGGCTTAACCCACTAAGCCACCCAGGCGCCCCTTAAGCATTTTCTTATTTGTTCTCCTGCCTGACATCTTCTAACATATAATTATGGATTCTCAACCCAAAATTAGGCTACCTAATAATTAAAAATCTGAATTTTTTTTTTTTTAACTTTTCCTTAGGTGTATTCAGGGCCCTTAGTAAAAATAATTTGCTTATTAAAATTAGATGCACATAGTGATTTTCTTACCAGACAAATAAGTATGACACAGTTTGAAGAACTTTAAAATGACTGGTGGTTTATTAGAGTGCTTAGCAAAAAGCATATATGTTTCCTGAACTAGTTTTCTAACTAAAACTTTCAAAAAACCAAATAAGGATCAGAAAGTGAAAAAAGAATAATCTCGGTTTTCATATGGCCCGAAAAGAGTTATATTATCTACTTCTTTTAAAATAAGAAAATTGATTGTATCCTTGATAATTAGTCCTTTATTTGCTGTTTTTCAGATCATTCCCTTTTTAAATCGTCTATCTTTGCCTGGTAACTTGTTGAACCTTTCCCCTGGAAATTTAGAGAAAGAAAAAATAGTTTTTAGTTATATTTTTCATCCTTCTGAACTTACACCTAAGTTATATGAATATGAGATTTTATGTGTGTATATATCTAATTACATATAAATCTAGGTTTGTACATGTTTTTAAAATAAAAATTGTATTTCAGATGTACAACATGGTTTGATATACATAGTGAAAAGACTACCATAGTCAAGCTAATTAATGTGTCTTCTTACATAATTACCCTTTTTAAAAAATTGTAGTTGAAATATATTATATTAGCTTTTCAAATACAATATCGTGAATCAACAACTCTATACATAAAGCTATTGCTCACTATGATGAGTGTAGTTACCTTCTGTCTCCATACAACATCAGTAAAATATTATTGACTATTTTCCACATGCTATAATTTTCATCCCAGTGACTTATTTATTTTATAACTGGAATTTTGTACTTCTTAATCATTTCACATATTTCACCCATTTGTGTATATGTGTGTGAGATAAGAACAACTAAAATCTACTCTCCTATTTCCAGTGTTTGATACAATATTAACTATAGCCAACATGTTATCCATTTTATTTCTAGACCTACTAATCCCACACAACTGCAACTTTGTACTCTTTGAACAACATTTTCCCACTTCCCCACATACCCAGTACCAGTATCATTCTACTGTCTGTTGCTTTGAGTTCAGCTTTTTTAGAGTCTACATATCACTGAGATCATGCAGTATTTGTCTCTCTGTGCCTGGTTTACTCTTAACAAAATGCCCTCCAGATTCATGTCTCAGATGACAGGATTCTATTTTTTTAAGCCTGAATAATGTTCTAGTTTATATATTTATTACTTTTTTGTCCTTTCATCCATTGATGGACCCTTAGTTGCCCAAGGTTTCCTTTTTCTCCATATACTAACCACTTATTATCATTATTATTATTACCTTTTAATAATAGTCATTCTAATAGATGTGAGGTGGTCTTTCATTGTGGTTTTGACTTACACTTCTATGCTGATTAGTGAGTTTCAGCATCTTCTTCTGTACCTGTTAACCATTTGCATGTCTTCTTTTGAGAAATATCCAGGTCCTTTCCTCAGTGTTTTAATTGGGTTTTGCTTGTCTTCTTACTATTTGTTCTCTTGAGTTCTTTGTGTTCCTTATATATTTTGGAAATTAACCCCTCAGATATATGGTTTGCAAATATATTCTACCACTCTTTAAGTTGTCATTTCACTCTGTTGATTGTTTTCTTTGCTGTGCAGAAGCTTTTTAGTTTGATGTAGTCCACATGTCTATTTTTGCTTTTGTTGCCTATCCTTTTTGGTTCATACCCATGAATCCATTGTCAAGACCAATATCATAAAGCTTTTCCCCTAAGTTTTACTATAGTAGGTTTACAGTTTTAGGTCTTACATTTAAGTCTTTAATTTGTTTTAAGTTGATTTTGGTGGGAATGAGTCACAGGTCCAATTTTATTCTTCTGCATGTGAATAATCAGTTTTTCCAACACTTACTGAAGTGATTGCCATTTCTCCATCATGTATTTTTGCCACATTTGTCAAAAATCAATTGACTATAAATGTGTGTATCTATTTCTGGATTCTCTATTCTATCCCACTGATCTGTATGTCTGTTTCTATGCCAATACCGTGATGTTTTCATTGCTATTGATTTGTAGTTTGTTTTGAAATTCAGTTTGTATGATGCCTCCAGCTTTGTACTTTTTGCTCAAGATTCTTTTGGCTTTTGATTTTTTTTGTGTTCTCATATGAATTTAATGTAATTTGTTCTAGTTCTGTGAAAAATGCCATTGGGATTTTGATAGGGATTGTATTAATCTGTTGATCTCTTTGGGTAGTATAGATCTTAACAATACTAATTTTTCTAATCCATGAACATGGGATATCTATGTGGATTCTTCAATATCTTTCATAAATGTCTCATAGTTTTCCATGTACAGGTCTTTCACATATTTGGTTATATTTATTCCTAGGTATTTCATTGTTTTTGATGGCATTATTAAATTATTTTCATAATTCCTTTTTTGGAGAATTCATTTTTAGTGTATAGAAATACAATTATTGTATGTTGATTTTATATCCTTGCAACGTTACTGAATTTATTAGTTCTAAAGGGTTTTTTTAGTGGAGTCTTTAGGGTTTTCTATTTAAAACAAGACAGAGGATCATAGAGGAAGGGAGGGAAAAATGAAACAAGGTGAAACCAGAGAGTGAGATGAACCATAAGAGATTCTTAATCTTACAAAATAAACTGAGGGTTGTTAGAGGGGAGGGGGTATGGAAGGGACGGGGTTGCTGGGGGATAGAGAGGGTATGTGCTATGGTGAGAAAAAAATTAATTAATTAATTTTAAAAAAGACTATGTCTTATCCAAAAGGAAGTAATTTTACACTTCCCTTTCTGTGATTTGGATGCACTTTATTTTCTTTCTTAATAGCTCTGGCTTATATTTCCAGCACTATATTCAACAGAAGTGGCCTGAATGAGCATTCTTGTATTTTTCTTGATCTAAAGGGACAGGATTCAGCTTTTCAACATTGAGTATCATGTTAGTTATGGATTTGTCTTACATGGCCTTTATTATGTTGAAGTCATCAATCTATACCTCTCTCATTGAGAGTTTTTATTATGAAAGAGTGTTGAATTTTGTTAAATTCTTTTTTTGCATCTATTGCAATGATCATATGATAATATACTTTCAATTAGTGAGATGTATCACAATTATGGTTTGCATAAATTTATCCATCCTTGCATCCTAGGGATAAATCACACTTGGTGATGGTGTATGATCTTTTTAATATACTATTGAATTTGGTTTGCTAAAATCTTATTGAGGATATTTAAATTCATATTCATCGAGCTTATTGGTGTGGAATTTTCTTTTCTGGCAGTGTACTTGTCCAGCTTTGGTATGAGAATAATCCTGGCCTTGTAAAATGAGTTTGAAAGTGTTTGTACTTCAACATTTTGGAAGAGTTTGAGTAAGATTGGCATTAACTCTTATTTAAATATTTGGTTGAATTCACCAATGAAACTATGAGGTTTGGGTATTTTATTATTGTTTTTGTTGGAAGGTTTTCCAATACTGCTCAGTCTTCTTACTTGATCCATACCTACCTCCTGGGGGTACATGGGTAGCTCAGTCAGTTAAGCATCTGCCTTCAGCTCAGGTCATGATCCCCAAGGTCCTGGAATTGAGCTATGCATGGGTGGGGGTGGGGATCCACACTTAGTGGGGAGTCTGTTTCTCTCTTTCATTTTGCTCTCCCCCTGACTTGTGTGCACTTTTTCTCTCACTCCCTCACTTTCTCTCAGATAAATAAAATATTAAAAAAAAAATAAACTTCCTACCTCCTCATGATTCCACCTTAGTACTTTATAGGCTTCTAGGAATTTATCCATTTGTTATAAATTATCCTATTTGTTGATGTGTAAATGTTCATGGTAATTGCTCATGATCATTTGCATATCTGTAGTACCTGTTGTAATGTCTCTTCTGTCATTTATAATTTATTTACAACTTTTTTCCTTAGTTTAGCTAAAAGTTTGTCAATTTTATTTTTGTTTTCAAAAATGAACTATCACTTTTACTGATCTTTCCTATTCTTTTTCTTGTCTCTATTTGTCTCTGCAATGATATTTATTATTACTTCCTTCTAATAATTTTAGTTTAGTGTGTTCTTTTTGTTATTGGGGTGTAAAGCTAGATTGTTTATTTGAGATCTTTCTCCCCCCCCCTTCATGTAGGCACTTCTTGCTATAAATTTCCCTTTGGAACTATTTTTGTTGCATCCCATAATATTTGGTCTGTTGTTCTTATATTAAATTTTTCTCCACATATTTTTTGATTTCCCTATTGATTTCATTTTTGACACCTTTGTTCAGAATTATGTTAAGTTCCATATATTTATGAACTTGTAAATTTCCCTCTGTTACTGATGTATACTTTCATACCACTGTGGCTAGAAAAGATAAATGATAGGCTTTCAGTCCTCTAAAATTTGTTAAGAGCTGTTTTTTTTGTTTTTTGGTTTTTTTCTTAACATTTACCCTATCTTGGAGAATATTCCATGTGTAGTGGAAAAGAATGTGCATCCTGTTCTACTGGATGCACCATTATGTATTCCGTTAGATCCACTTCATCCATAATGTAGTTCATGCTTGCTGTTTCATCTTCCGTATTTTGTCTGTATGATCTATTCATCATGAAAGTGAGGTATCAGAGTCCCCTACTATTATTGTGGTCTTTTTCTCTCCTCCATTCTGTAATATTTGCTTTATATATTTAGGTGCTCCAATTTAGGGTGTATCTCTATATAAGGTTGTTTATCTTCTTGATGAATTGACCCCTGTAGAATTACGTTGTGACTTTCCTTGTCTCTTGTGACCGTTTTTGACTTAAAGTTTGTCTGATACAAGTATACCCCTACTCTTTTTTGTTTACCCTTAATTTTCAATATCTTTTTCCATCCCTTCATTTACAGCACATGTGTTTCCTCAAAGCAGAAATGAGTCTCTTGTAGGCAACATATTATTGGAGCTTAATTTTTATTTTATCCATTCAGCCACTCTCTATATTTTGTTAATTGTTCTGTTTTGTACTTCCTTCCTTCCTTCCTTTCTCTATCCCTCCTTTCCTCCCTCCTCTCCTACCCTTCTCTTGCAATTTTGTTTGTTTGGTTTTGGTTTTTTCATATAGCATGCTTCCCTTTTTCATTATCTTTTGTAATGCACTGATAGTGCATTTACTATCAGTTTTTAGTTGTTTTTACCAGTTTTTTTTAATAGTCCTACAGAAAACATCTTATAAAATGATTATAAGCTGAGAAAAACTTAAGTTTGACCATATAGAAAAATTAATACTTCAACTTATCCTCCCAGTACAATTTATTATTTATTTTACAGTTTACATGTTTTATGTATTATGTATCCATTAAAAATTATTATAGTTATATTTTGATACTTTTTATCTTTTACTTTTACATCAAAGTTAAAGTGATTTGTCCACTACACTATAGTATTAGAGTATTCCAAATTTGACTATATTCTTACCTTTAGCGTGAGTTTTATATTTTCATATGTTATTACATTTTTGGTTAGTATCTTTTCATTTCAGTTTAAAGAACTCCTTTTAATATTTCTTGTAAGGTCTAGTGGTGATGAACTCATACAGCTTTTGTTTGCCTGGAATCATCTATCTCTTTAACTTCTCATGTTGTTCATGTGTTGTTTTACTGATTTTGTTGTAACTCACTGAACTCTTTTAAGGTAATTATTTTGAATTTTTTGTCACCAGTTCGTAGACATCTATTTATTTATTTATTTATTTTCTGTTTTTTGTGTGTGTGTGTTTTTTTTTTTTGCTTTTTAGAAAGAAGGGGCAAAGAGACAGGGAGAATCTTAATTAGGCTCCACACCCAGCTCAGCGCCTACCCTGGGGCTTAATCTCAATCCTGAGATCATGACCTGAACCAAAATCAAGAGTTGGACACTTAACTGACTGAGCCACCCAGGCACCCCTAGATCTGTATTTCTTTAGGGTCCGTTACTGGTGCTTCATTTTGTTACATTGATAGTGTCTTTCTTTGATTATTTGTTATACCTGTGGCCTTGCATTGGTGTCTGCACATTGAAGAAGTAGGCACCTCTAAATCTTTACTGACTGGCTTTGGCAGGGAAAGCCCTTCACCAGTCAGCCCATCAGAGATTCTGGAAAGACCATCTGGTGGGGTCTACAGGTAGGCTTATCTGGTATTTGCATCCATGGGAGTGGGTCTGGAGTCTTTGTCCACTGGGGCAAGTCTGATGCTTCCATATAAAGGGCTGGCTTGTCACTTGATTCTGTGGTGACAGACCTAATACATGAGTCCATAGGTGGGCTTGGATCTTGAGTCTGTGGGTGCCATCCTGCCACCAGGGACTACTGGTGTGAGCCCTTTACATGGGTTTGTGAGGTCAGGCCTAATGACTAGATCCAAAATGGTGGGCCTAGGCCTCGTGTTCATAGGGGCCAATCTGAATCCTATGTGTCCTGGTGCTGGAGAAGCTCTTGAGTGCGAGTCCATGGGGGCTGGCTTGCCACTGGCCTGGGTCTGGTCCAGGGTTTTGGGCTGGGTCCTCATCCTATGGGGGCTGGCCTAGGCATGAGGTTTACATCAAGCAGACTTGATGCTGGGGTCCATGTCAAAATCAAGTGCTCATTTCCTTCTCCAATGAGAATGTGTCTCTCTCGGCACTGGGCTGCCTAGACTTGAGGGAGGAGTGATATGAGTAATATAAGTTTGTCTTTCCCACCTTTTTCAATGCATTGGTTTTTTGTTGTTGTTGTTGTTGTTTTCTTATTTCTGTTCTCCACTGAGATGTTACAATCTCTCCCCTGGCATTTTTAACTCCTGTTAAGGTATTTTTGAATGTGGATTGTTGTTCAAGTTGATGTTTCTGTGAGGGGACAAGCATTATAAACTCCTATTCTACACCTCACTGTCCTTGCTTCTCTGATATGAGTCTTCAATAGAACTAACATACCATGCCATAGATAAATAGAAATTTCTTAAAGACGTGTCAGGTCTCTAAGCATGAGCAAACTCTATATGTTCTTCCTAATTTAGTGTGATGCCAAAATCAATTTATGTGTAAATAATATAGAAAAGTGAAAGTATAGGTTTCTAAAGATGAAGAAAACATTCAAGTCTCTTAGCATTGGTTAGTAGCTATATAATCCAGGTGTCTAACTATCATCCAGACATCTATATGTCCTACATACAGTCTTAAAATTAATATGTTCACAAGGTAAATTATCATCTTTTCCCCAGACTCACATTGTATTTTATTAATTTACCATACCCCAAATCTCAAACCATAAACTCCTATTTCTCTTTTCTCAAACCTAATAACTTTCAAATCATGTTAATTTTAATTTTCAAAAACTAAAATATTTTCCCAAACTTGCCATCCTTTTACATCTTTATTGCCATTATCTTAATAGATGAAAGTAAATAGTTACAAAAAATGTCTGGTACAGTGGAAAGTGAAAACTTGCCATCAAATATCATGTAGATATCATTAATCTATCTTATATTCTTTATTATTAAGAAAAATTTTCCCCAGATATCTACTTCTATTATTAAAATTTTGAACAAGATGACAGAGAGGCAATAATAAATAACCTCATTAATCCTGCTCAATTCTGGATGAATTGAGAGATGTACAAACTCAGAAGATGGAAATCAATTTGTGACTTCATTAATAA
This sequence comes from Lutra lutra, assembly GCF_902655055.1. Taxonomy (NCBI): domain Eukaryota; kingdom Metazoa; phylum Chordata; class Mammalia; order Carnivora; family Mustelidae; genus Lutra; species Lutra lutra. Next base: position 136,340,071 of record NC_062281.1, read on the forward strand.
TTAATGGTAGATAGGAGGAACGGGTTTAGATGTGTGCTAACAATGAACTTAATACTGAATCTCAGAATTAGACAGACTAGTATATTAGAAATCTATTTGTCAAACTTCTTATTGCAGTCAGCCCAATAACTTACAGCAAAAAGTAACAAAACTGTATGTTTGTTTCCTGCAAGAAGCTGTTTTTGAAGAGAAAGAAGGAAGAGAAAGTAAGTTGAGTTACTCTGTTTCTCTCCCAAGATGTTTAGGATATCTTATTCCACTTCCCTGGGGCATAGTTAGGGGTAGCACATAGAAGCTAGTATTACTTACAGGAATAGGGGAAGGAAGTGTTCCACTAATATCATGACTGAAGATGACTCAATTCTTAGTACAGGCTACCTAAGTTGGCCACACTGTGTAGTTAAGGGCAAAATCTTCCATACTGCTACGTTTATCTAAGACTTCTAACCCCATCTACAATTATGGTTAAACCACATAGAGGTTCACACAAGTTCATCCTCACTTCTGACACCAATTGCAAGTCTGAGCGTTTCTCAAAATCAACCTCAGGTTTGATAATTTGATAGGAAACCTTATAGAACTTACTGAAGATCTTATACTCATGGTTATAATGTGTATAGGAAAAGGATGTAGAAATGCACCAAATGAAAAAATACAGAGGACAAAGTCTAGGAGCATACCAGATGCAAGACTTCTGTTGTCCTCCAGATAAGTTACTCTATTAGCATCAATATGTGATAGTACACACAGAGCATTACCAACTCTGGAAACATACAGGTTTAGGTGAGCAGAGTTTTCGAGGCTTTATTATGTAGTCATCATTGATTACCCTTATTTTAACTTTAAAATATGCTTGTTTTTTAAATTGAACCCAGTCTCTAGGTTGACTAATAGTGCATGACCCAAAACTCTTATTCTAAATCATGTGGTTGGGCTTTCTGTTGTAGCTGGTGCAACCTGAGTCTTCTCTTTAGAATAAACTATCAGGTGTGGTCCAATGGGCCTGCCATGAAAAAACTGGAGAGGGAAAAAAAAAAAAAAGATACTACTATCACTCAGGAAATTCTAAGGATTTAGAAGTTACTCCTAAAAGCTGGGAACAGAAGCCAGATTTTCTTTGGACAAGGCCAAATTCCTTATTATATACATAAGGCCTACTACCACTTCTAAACTGCTCTATTGGTATTCTGATTTCCCAACCATCCAACCTTTCTCACTTTTAAGATCATTAACTACACTGTTTATAGAGTTATCCTTCTTGATCAGAGGAAGAGGAAAAAGGAAGGAAGGTGGAAGTAAATTAGAGTTGCTCATGTCATTCATTCTTTGTTTTAAAAACCTTCTGTCCCTGCTTTCCATTTCCTTCTTGGTATATAAAATCCTCTAAAATCCATCTAATTTACTATCCTATTTTCTGACATTCTTGCTCTGCATTTCCAGAGAATGACCTATTATTATTCACTGATAGTCACTCTTCCCTAGATAGTCGACTTTTTGTGACTCAGTCTGTTGGTATATGGTGTTGCTTATCCCTAGAATGTCCTTCATCTTTGTCTTTCTTTGTTCATTAAATTTTCAGTTTCTAACATATTAACAGCATATGATAAGGGTACATATTAGTAAAGGTGTTCTAATTGTTTTAACAAAGAGCCCCCAAAATATCATTGACTAAGCATAATACAAAAAATGTATTCACACCATTGATTATTTGGGAGGCTGCATTCCACATGGTAATTCAGGGATCCAGGCTCTTTTTATCTCAATACTGTGATTCTGAGAAAGCCCTCAGCCCTACACTAGATCTTCTATATTCAACCATGTGTTAAAAAAATAAAGATCATTTGAGAGATTTTTAGGAGCCCTTCCTGAGATGCTATATATCATTTTTGCTTCCATTGGTGAAAAGTAGTTACATATTGTCACCTAGAAACAAAGGCCCAGAAAATGCAGCTTGACTAAGGTTCAACAGAGAAACTACAGAAAAACTGGTAAACACTTAGAGAACTTGTGCCACAACAGGTTAAATAGTATGACTTTAGTGTGTCCTTCAAAATATTGTCTCAAGTAGGGTGTTTACAAAGGGTAGGGGTGGCTATTACATTCACTTCATAAAATGTGTCTCAGACAGAAACACTTACTTTGTTCTTGGTGATGGCACAGTTTTTGTCCCTATAGTGCTATAGGCTATATTGAATTGAAATTTATTTGCATATATACTTCGTTTGGGGAACTCTGACTTCTTAGAAGAAGCTGTGTTTCATTTATCTTTTTATCTCCAGCAATTAACTATCATATCTGACATATTGTAGGTGTATGATAAATACTTGTGGATAAGTGATGTATGAAATAATGTTATTCAAATATATCTCAGGTAATTATAGAAAATTCATCTGTCTCCCATTAGAATCACTAAGCATGGGGCGCCTGGGTGGCTCAGTGGGTTAAGGCCTCTGCCTTCGGCTCAGGTCATGATCCCAGGGTCCAGGGATCTAGCCCCACATCGGGCTCTCTGCTCAGCAGGGAGCCTGCTTCCTCCTCTCTTTCTGCCTGCTTCTCTGCCTGCTTGTGATCTCTGTCTGTCAAATAAATAAATAAAATCTTTAAAAAAAAAAAAAAAGAATCACTAAGCATGATGTGAAACAAGTTTTGTGACTTTGAATTTCAGAAACAGAGAAGGCCTCCATTGTCAAAGTAGGAAAAAGGAAGAAAAGGAGATGGTGATGCAGCATTATGGGAAGTAAATAGATTTTCAAAACATTATTTTTTTGCTTCTCGAATAATGCATATGAGTACTGCATGTCAGGGATTGAGCTTGAGTGATAGAAGGAAGAAAGGTCACCTTTGATTACAGAAAGCTTAACTATGAGCACTCTAATAAAGGCAGGTGAGAATCTATGTTTTAAGAACCAGCCAACAGGGGTGCCTGGGTGGCTCAGTGGGTTAAGCCGCTGCCTTTGGCTCAGGTCATGATCCCAGGTCCTGGGTTCGAGCCCCACATCGGGCTTTCTGCTCAGCAGGGAGCCTGCTTCCTCCTCTCTCTCTGCCTGCCTCTCTGCTTACTTGTGATTTCTCTCTGTCAAATAAATAAATAAAATCTTAAAAAAAAAAAAAAAAAAAAAAAAGAACCAGCCAACAATGATCCTAAAAGTAGTGTTTGACCAGAGATGTTTTAAAATTGGGAGCCATGGGTTAGGAATATACCCTTTTATCCAGGTGTCACTACTAACAAACATTCAAAATATTGATATATGGCAGAGTGTCTGGGTGGCTCAGTTGCTTAAGCATCTGCCTTGTGCACAGGTGTGATCCCAGGGTCCATGTCAGGCTCCTTGCTCAGTGGGGAGCCTGCTTCTCTCCCTCCACACTGGCTGCTCATGTTTTCTTTCGCTCACTCTCATTCTATCTCAAACAAACAAACAAACAAATAAATAAATAAATAAATAAATAAATTTTAAAAAATCTTTAAAAAAAATTGAGGGTGCCTGGGTGGCTCAGGTGGTTAAGCCACTGACTTTGGCTCAGTTCATGATTCGAGTCCTGGGATCGAGTCCCATATCGGGCCTCCCCTAGCTCTGCAAGAAGCCTGCTTCTCTCTCTCTCTCTGCCTGCCACTTCCCCTGCTTATGCTCTCTCTCTCTGTCAAGTAAATAAAATCTTTTAAAAAAATTGATATTTGGCTATATACTGTTACTGGGTATAATCTAAAAATCTACTCTGCCACATTTTTATTATAGCATGTAATTATTAATGTAAATATATATTCATGTAAAGAATGTACCAATAAAGTACCTCAATTAAAAAAAATCGACATCTGGGTGGCTCAGTGGATTAAGCCACTGCCTTCTGCTCAGGTCATGATCTCAGGGTCCTGGGATCAAGTCCCACATCAGGCTTTCTGCTCAGCAGGGAATTGGCTTCCCCCTCTCTCTCTCTCTGCCCGCTTCTTTGCCTATTTGTGATCTCTCTCTGTCAAATAAATAAATAAAATCTTTAAAAAAAATCCTAGGTACGTAAGATTGGGGCAATTCACTGAACAAAAAAGAAAGGAAAAGAAAAGAAAAAAAGAAAGAAATTAACCAAAATAGTTACCTGGACTGGACTTCTAGATAAGTATATCATCATTCCTGCTACATTGTTAGAATGGGGATTATGTGAGTAATTTTAGATGGATTTTACCATAACATTCTAAGTGAAAATAATCTTGTATTCGTTCCCTGGGGTTTGCTATAACAAAGAACCACAAGTTGCGTGGCTTAAAAAAATAAAAATGCATTCCCTCACAATTCTGGAGGCTAGAAAACTGAAATGAAATAAAAATGTCTATATGCCCACGATCCCTCTGAAGCCTTTAGGAAAGGATCGTTTCTTGCCTCATTAGCTTTCAGTTGTGCCCATCAATTCTTGGTGTTCCTTACCTTGTAGATGTATCCATCCAATCTCTAACTCTCTCGCCACATAGCATTCTACCTGTGTGTCTGTGTTCTGTTTTTCCTTTTATAGGATACCAGTCATATGGGATTAAGGCCTATCCTTATTATGTCCTCTTAACTTGATTAAATCTGTCAAGACTGTTTGCAAATAAGATTGTATTGAGAGGTACTTGGTGTTAAGATTTCAACATCTTTTTTTGGAGACATACTTTGTAACTATTTTTTTTTTAAGATTTTATTTATTTATTTGACAGAGATCACAAGTAGGCAGAGAGGCAGACAGATAGAGAGAGAGGTGGAAGCAGGCTCCCCACAGAGCAGAGAGCCCGATGTGGGGCTCGATCCCAGGACACTGGGACCATGACCTGAGCCGAAGGCAGAGGCTTTAACCCACTGAGCCACCCAGGTGCCCCCTTCGTAACTATTTTAAAGGAGAAACCACATCCAGACAGGTCATTTATCTTTCTCTTGTTTGTTTTTTATGCATTCCAGTTCTAGCTTTTATTGTTTATTATGCTTTATGTGTATAAAATAAAGACATTTTACATTTGAAAAGGGATTTGGTGTCATTTCATTCCTTCATCTTCTTGAAGGGCACTCACATTCCATGCTTGAAGATGCTACTAGTTCTATTTCTTCTCCTTGTACTCAGTGAGAGTAGCTGGTCTTCACACATTAAATTCCCAAGCACTGTTACCGTTCCAAAAATTACCAGTGATTTCCATAGCCTAATTGGTTATCACTTATAGGAGTTATTCTCTTAGGGTCAATTTTAGCAGTCATTGGCAGGTTGTTGAGATTTTTCTTCCATTACTAGAATAGTGGGCATATTTAGTGTATAAATCCACTGCATATACAGTTAAAGAAACTGAACTATAGCTCATAAACCTAGCTATCCCAAAATAGAGTGAATGTAACACAATCAAAGTCATCTCCCAAATACATTAGCATTAAAATAAAACATCAAAGTGGCCTTTTCTCTGCAAACCTCCTCTTTCAAAGACAATTTAAATGTGAATTTTGCCTTTTTTTTTTTTCCTGCTAAAATGTTGGAGAAGACATTCAAAGCTTTCTCTTGACTCTTTCTTTTGTTTCCTGCACTAAAATGAATCAAATAGTTCAATAAAAATCTTAACACCAAAAAGAGAAAAGAAGAAAGCTGTATATTGCCAGGAAATTAAACAATACTATACCTGGAAGGGATCACACTGGGATAGCTAATTAAACATTTGAAATCTTGGATGTATGAATTTATAATATTTGCTTCAAGCTTGGTCGCCTTTCTTGTTCTTTTTAATGTAATTCACCAGCATTAAGGTCATGTAAAGTTAATATATTAAACACACACACACACCATGGTTCCACAAGATAATAATATAGGCTATATTGAATTTGGAGAACAAGTGTTGAAGAGGTGTAGATTTTAAACTCCTGCAGACAAAAGGTTTTTTTTGTATATATATATATATATATATATATATATATATATATATATTTAATACACAGACTCTGGGAAAATGTAATTTATATGTAAGATATGTTTCCTGATGACAATTTATTCAACCAAATTTTTTAGCACTTACTATATGCAAAACTTCATGATAAGTGCTATCAGGGACAGAAGTATGGCATTAGAGAGGAAAAAATTATAATGTTTGAAAATGTGATGGAAACATCAAAGGTAAATGAAATTAGCTATGTAAATTGTGAAACATTAGTCCTCAGTACTCTTTAGCTTCAATGAAAGTATGAAAATTCTACCATCTCTCAAGATAGAAAACAAATTTTGTCCAAATAATTAGTCCCACTTAGCCTATTAACTCTTCTCCTGCCAATATACATAATATTTTTATCATACTGTGCTGTTAGGAGGAATTTAAAGACCAATTACATAATTTCTGCTCTTCAGCTCCCAAGCAAACCTGGAGTTTGTAGGAAATTTTAGTATCAAGGTTTTGTTTCGTTTGTTCTTACTTTAAGTTCATTTTTATACAATTCAACCAAGCAGTTCCCACACTCTGAAACACTAGAGTTAAATCTAAATCTGGATTAGTATTCCCATCTGGGATTTGTGGTAAGCAGTTCATTCGTGAAAAGAAAGATTGAATGGTATAGATGCCAATTAAAAATATTTTTTGGATATATCAAACTAAAATTCTTTAAATATTCCAAAGTTCCACTGAACTATATTTGCTTCTATAGCCCTTCCTCTTAATTGCCTATCCTAAATAATTAAGCAACTATCTTACTAAACCAGAACTTAAGTGTCTGATTACATTAGGAAACAATTTCTTTAGAAAATTACATTCTATTGGATATAACATTAAAGTATTTAATATAGGTTTGAAACATCTTTAAAACTCATTGTCAGCTGGGTTTACTATGTGTTTTAATATGTGTTTGGCTCCATATATTACTCCTTTCCCTTTATAAACTATCATAATCCCAATATACTATCAAGAATCATGGAAACAATGGATGGCAAAAGATGAACAAAAATAGAACATTCTCATGCTCACTTCTCAGTTCCTCCATCTACTGAATTATTTATTATTTTTGTTAATGTTTATAAGGAAGCAGACCCTGTCTTAAATGGCAGTATACAGAACTAACAAGAGAACAGAGGTTCCTGCCTTCAAATAACTTGCCTTCTGGGAAGAAGAAAGAGGTAATGAAAAAGAAAATATATAAACACAATACTTTCAGAAATTGAAAAGTGTTATGAACCTAATAACTCATAGAAATGCAAGAGAATGAGTAGTAACTATATGGAAGATCTCTCTTAGGAGATCTACTAAAAAGAAGAGGATTTGGCTATGCAAAGGATATTGAGACCTTAGCCAGAGGAACATTAAGTATCAAAGACCAAAGGCAGGAACAAGCTGTTCAAGGAACAGTAAAAAGGCCAGTAAGGTGGGGAGCCTGGGTGGCTCAGTGGGTTGAAGCCTCTGCCTTCGGCTCAGGTCATGGTCTCAGGGTCCTGGGATTGAGCCCCGCGTTGGGCTCTCTGCCTGCTTCTCTGCTTACTTGTAATCTCTGTCTATCAAATAAATAAATAAAATCTTAAAAAAAAAAAAAGGCCAGTAAGGAAAGCAGAAGAGCCTTGTGAGCTGTGGTTTAAAAAAAAGGGGGGGGGGTGGTATTTCAAATAAAATGCATTAGAAGCTACTGGAAGATTTTAAGGTAAATAAGTGATCTGAAAGGTATTTTAAAATTTATTCTCACCACTTTATGGTAAATGAATTAAAGGAAATGCATTCCTTAGGGTAGAGACTAATGTCTGTAATTGAGAGTCACCAAATTCAATAGAGCATGTAAGATGAAAATTTATTTCTCAGGTAGAGAGGGAAGTAGGTGTTGCCATTCTCCATTATCTACCATATCTCCTTTATCTCCATTGACACTATTCATATACATCAGGTCTATATTCCAGCCAATAAAAGATAAAAAGAAAGAAAATGGAGGGTAAGTGACAATGAAGAAATCACCTTAATATCCTCAGCATTCTCCATGATCTGCTACAGATTTATCCAGCCATAGAATTCAGTCCTTGTATTCAGTGCTCACCCACCCAGCTAAGAAATACCTCTCTACTTTTTTGTGTATCTCACCCTTTAATGAATGAACACTTTATATGCTGCTAATTTTGTGGGCTATGGGAGTCAAATCAATTCACTTCAATTCTTACTCCATATTTACCACCTGTGTGACATTAAGTAAATAACTTACACTTGCTGTTCATTTTCCCCACCTGTAAATATGACACAATTGACACTTATCTTTAAAAACTATTATGATGAAAGTTATTACAGATAGGTGCAATTTATAATTAGACATTCTATAAATATAATTGTGCTAGGCATGCAGTACATGTACCGTAAGTCTTGAGATACATCTTTGAGAGGTTTTGGAATTTATGCCTTAACAGAACAAAAACCCTAAAATGGAATATCAGTCATTCCTCTTTAATAATCCCTTGATCTCTTACAGAACTCAGGATCTAGCCACCCCTGTTTGGTAACTTGTTCTATCGCCTTTCTTATCTGCCTCTCCAGAGAAAGAGGTGCCAAAGAAAGGAAAAATGTCCTTCCATTTTGTTACACAAAAATGATGTAAAATTGAAAAGGTTTATATGCTCCTGGGGTTGCCAGTGAGATCTTTTTTGATGCTGTCACTGCTTGTTTATAGCATTTATCTTAGATATGTTTCTAACAGTCTGATATGTCTCATTGTTATATCGATCTGTGTTCTTTCACCTTGGAGTTAGAACTGTTTTAATAGGGTGACTGTGATAGCTGACTCATGCCTCCTGAATTATCTTCTGCAAGGAGGGAACTGTAGTTGGTAGGGAGTAACAAAGATCAAGAAAAATGTTACTATCCCATTCCCAGAGAGGAATGGAAGAGTTCTGTTTCTGTGGGTACCCAAACAAATTTTGCAGAATTCAGTATATTTAATGAGACTTGCTTGTCTTAGAAAGTTGAAAAAAAATGATAAAGCAGGATCAGCAATGGTCTGTAAGAAAATATTCAGGATCATGGAACATGAGGAAAGAGGAGTACAAAGAAGAACTGAATGCTTGACGAGGAAAGAAAACAGTAAGTAAAGCTGCATGAGGAAGCATCTTCAGACAGCATCTCCTGGACAATAAGCCAGGTTGGAGGCAGAGGGAGAAGAGAACTGAAATTCACAAAAATACAACTGAAATGTATGGATGGGGGTGGAGTTAGACATCCAAAAATGAATGTTAAAATATATTTTTGTTTGGAGATAAGGAGAATTGCTCAGGAATAATGTGATAAATACACATATGCATGAAGCTTACACCTGTTTTGTGAGAATCCTTGAAGAAAGCTCTCCCAAAGGCAGTAAGATAGAAGGAAGGCAGGCTTATTATTATGTTTGTTCTAAATGCCAATTTTATTATAGCTACTTAGAAAAAAAGGCTTGAATTTGCCCAAATTGAATTAATGGCTCGCTCTCTTGTTCGTCATTCTTGTGGAAGAAAAGAACTGGAGATTACATTAGGTAGAAAAGCATGATCTCAGGATATACTTCCCAGGAGAGCTGTGTACAAAATCAATTAGAAAAAGGGATTTGAACAGGAAGACAGGTTTTAATTACATGATTACAAGTGGCTATAAGTTATTCTTTGCAGAATGAGTAATTTAGCGTATACATTCAAATGGTAATATCCCAAATAAAATGAATCTTAGAAAAAAAATGTATAATATGTGAATGCCTTCTGGTGGGAATGTTTAAGGCAGAACAAAAAAACCTAAAAACCATAAAAAACTGATAGATTTGACAACATGCAAGTTAGAATGTCTGTATGACAATTGTACCCAAACAAAATAGAAAGACAAACAATAGATTGAGAAAAGTAGTTATGATAGTTATAGTAAATGCTCATTTAATATTTCTTTAATATTTGATAAGGTTCTATATTTGATTTAAAAGATAAACCTAGGAGAAAACAATATCAAAGATTATAAGTAGTCTATTCATAAAGAGGAAATAGGAATGGTCAATAATCAAATGAAAAGAAGCTTTAATTATGTGATAAGAAAGTATAATCAAAAAACAAGGGAATAGTCATCTACCTTTTAAATTTAAAATAAAACACATCCGAACCATTTATCATGGCACTAGGTCACTTTGGGAGCATGAGTTGGTACAACCTTGCTATAACCTTATAAAATTGTAAGGCTTATAATTTATATTCTTAAAAGTATTTTTAGAATCTTTCTTATAAACAACCCTCCTTTATAAAGATCCTTAAACAAGAAATTAAAAAAAAATAGGTGAGAATTATAAAACCCTGAATATCAGTATGGTACAAAGAATATCGTATTGGTTTTGGTATAAAAAGAAAATTCAAAAATATAGAAATTAAAAATAGCAAAGAGAGCAAAGATCGATATCATTATTACTGAAATCCAAGTATAGCTGCCTGTAGCTTGAAAGGTCAGTATTCAAGAGATGAGGTTTTATGTTTTTGTGTGTAGGTTTTTTGAGATGAGTTTTGATTGGAAAGGAATATGAGTATTATTTAAGAGGCTGGCTACCTGGGAAGAAGGTGGACTCCAAAAGTGAACTCTGAGGTTTCTGCCTGGCCCAAAGATTTTTAAAGGGGCTTAGGGCATTTAATCATTTAAAGGAGGGGCATCTGGGTGGCTCAGTGTGTGAACCATGGGACACTACAACTCAATGCAGGTCTTGATCTCAAGGTCATGAGTTCAAGCCATGTGTTGACTCCATGCTGGGCATGGAGCCTACCTAAAAAAATAAAATAAAAATCAGTTAAAGGAGTACAGTGGTTTGTGACAAGTCTCCTTGGTGCCAGCTACAGATGTCATCATGGTGCCTGGAGGTTGTGCAATGGGGTCTGGTTCCTTGGTGCTCAGGGTGAAGCAGGAGAGCCTGGTGACATAGAAGTGATCTTTCTAGGAAAGAATACATGATCTATAATTATACAAAGAAGGGTTTAATGAATCTCACTGGTGAAGCTTAGACTACTATTATTACTACTGCTTAGACTACTTAGACTACTACTACTTGGCTAGAGGAGCCAAGGTAGCTTCACCTTGACCAGCAAAGACACATGGTAACATTGTGCTCAGCTGGAGAATATTATCTAAGATATTAACAACAACAACAACAAAAATTATCTAGGAGTAAGTCAAGGAAGAAAATGAGAAGCAGCAAGCTGGAAATGGAAATTCAAGGATTTCTAGGTCAAGATACTAGATTTCAGAATTGAGCTCAACTCTTGATTTTCCTTTTTCTTATCTGAAAAATGGAGATAAAATACTAAAATCACAGGGCTGTTATGAGAATGAAAAACAGATAACTTTAAATCACTCACTATAGCTCTTGGTACAGCATAAGTGCTCAATTTAGGGAAAGAAGAATAATTACAGCTCTGAAGATTCCCTTACTCCCGGCTTTGGTAGGGCTGATCTCCATATTGAGATCACAGATTGGCACAGTATCAGGAGAGAAAGCCTGACCCATTGTTCATGCCAAACATGCAGATGAGAAGAGCTATTTTGAGTTTAGTTGCTTTGAAATATTGTTGTTATTTTTCAGATACTTCCTGAGCACATAAATATTCATGAGTGCAAATCAAATATTGTAGTTTCCCAAATTAAAAGATGCAGCACCCCTTAAGAGGAAAATATGTTTTTTAAAATACTTTTTAAAGTTTTAGTACCTTTGGTGTAAAATATAAAGCTTCAAAAGTATATTGAAACTTAGGAAGATTTTTTTTTTTAACAGTGAACAAAGAAACTAAGACTGTTTCTAAATATCCCTATTTCCTACAAAGAAATAAAAAGTGTTTTTGTCATCACTTTGGGAAGGATTTTTCACAAAAAAACCTCTCCCTCCCCCAACATAACCACTGCCAAAAAAAGCCTGGAGTTGAAATTTTATGCAAAGAGTTCATGAAACAAAATCACGAAAGATTCATACAAATAGGTTTCCTTTACATAAGAAGGGAGGGAGGCCTTGGCAACTTCCATGAGTTTTTTTTCATGCTTTTTCTATAGAAGCTAATGGATACATAGTGTTGAGTAATGGCTAGCTGCATGGCAAATGTAGAAAAATTCTTTATCCATTTTGGCTGTTTATTGTCACTTTTTTTTAATTCTGACTAATCACCTATAATAACCTTTTCATTGCAGATTTAGAATGTATTTTATAGTAGAGTTTCATTTTCAACTGAAATGCAATATTTTATTAGGTATATAAAGGTTTTGAGAGAGAAATTCCGACTTCTAAGAACAAATCCTAAGGCAGTAGTTAACTATATATGCATTAAATGACAAGGCTATTCATCGTAGCCTTTTTTAATAAGTGAAAATAAGGAATCAACGTAATTGTCCTATAATAGAAAATATGCTTAATAAATCACTGGACACCTACTCAACCTTCATGCTACTGAGTCACTAAGAAAAAATGTTGCAAATTAGTATTTATTAACTTAAGATATTTGCAATGCCTTGCTAAGTGAAAAAGACTCCTTAGTGTATGAAATGATTCATAAATGTCTTAAGTACATTTATATACAGGCCCAAACAAAAATATATTCGATAATGATCTTAATGAAGATAAATAGAAATATTTTTCATGGTAATTTTCTTAGGGAATATTTTAAAAATATGTTGCTAATGTACTTATTTTCATTGTTTCTAAAATCAATAAATACTGCTTTTTAGTCACAAACAGTAGGATTTTAAAAGTAATGGTAGCTAAGATTTATTGATTATTGTGTGCCAGGACCTATTCTAAGTTTATACTGTGCATTTTTTATTAATACTTTCAACAACCTTATCACATTAATACTACCATTTTTTAAAATTGATGTCTGAGAAAATTTGGACATAGAGCATGGGCATAGCAGAGGTAAGCAGGTAGCCTGATTTCAGATATAATTCTGAAACTTAGTTTAATTAAATATATAATGTATACCTCATTAATGGTCAGGTAACATGGTTGTCTGTGTGTGTGAGACAGGGCCTCTTGTTTAGATACTCCAAGCCATGTTTAGATGTTCCCTGCTGATCTCAGGGTTCCAATGATATACACAGAAAATCTCTGTCATAGCACCCAACATTCTTTATGCTGTTGGTTTATTTATATACTTTTTGCCTCTAGACTTGGTGAGTTACTTGAGTGCAAGATTGTATTCGGTATCCCCAGCATCCAGGAGAATGCTTGTCAAATCTAAGATCCTCAATAAATGTGTTGAATGTATGCATATAATTCAAACATATTCTTAACATGTATAAAATTACATTCTGCTTAACAGGATTCATGAATCTGTGTAGGTGGAATGTTTCAAAATAATTAGTTGCAAGCCCTTCGAATGAGAGAAGAAAGCATGTCTTTATTTCTCTGTATTCTCTTTCCTACTGAAAACAATTGCAAAGTAAAATCAGCAGGCACACACAGATCATTAATTTTAAGAAAGGGAGTCTTTCAAGATGAAGCATAAAAATTTTCTTGTCTGAGAGGTAAACTCAGGAGGCAGAACAAAAGAACTATATCTCTTCTATTCCTACCATAGAGGAATGACTACATTCAAAATCTTAAATTTTATTAAAAAGTGGGAAATATTATAAAATAAAGGGGAAGTACAGATGAAGTGAGAATGGATCACACTAATTTGAGGAAGCCTCATATTGCAAAGTCATTTGTGGGTTTCAGTCAGGTGATATTTCAATCATGATGAAATTTTACTTTTGTTTTCATTGTTGTCCAGGTTCGTTGCATAGGTAAAGAAAGATACTAAGTAAAAATAGAAGATTTATCATGAATTTATAGTAATAACACCCCACTTCCCAGCCCTGTCTGACTTTTGCCAACAAATCCCAGTTGAAGAGTAGTAGGCACAGAAAAGCAAATATTTTAGTTCATCAAAGGTAAGAAGAAAAATAAGTGTTCAAGTTCAGAATGTTGTTGAAATTAAACTAGTGTTAATAGAGATGAAGAATCATAATTATTAGATTTCAGATGATCAAACTTTTACTTGAAAAATTAGGGAAATTTCACACTGATGGTGATGTTTTTAATTCCTATTTGAGTGAATGCATGGATTTAATCAAGTTCTTTATAACAGACAAATTTGAAAATAGGCATCTGCAATACAGGCATACCTCATTTTTTTGTACTTCCCTTTATCATGTTTCTCTGAGACCATGTTTTCTACAAATTGAAGGTTTGTGGCAACCCTACATTAAGTAAGTCTGCTTGTACCATTTTTCCAGCAGCATTTGCTCACTTTGTCACATTTTGGTAATTCTCACAGTATTTCAAATATTTCATTACTTTGTCATGGTGATCTGTTATTGTGATCTTTAATGTTTCTAATGTAATCATTATGGGGCACCGTGAACTGCAACCATATAGGATGGTGAACATAGTAAATGCTCTGTGTGTTCTGTTCCACCAACCCACCTTTACCCTTTCTCTATCCCTCTCTTCCATCCTCTGAGTCACAACGACATTGAAAATAAGCCAGTTAATACTACAATGACCTCTAACTGTTCAAGTGAAAGGAAGAGTCACACATTTCTCACTTTAAGTTAAAAGCTAGAAATGATCTAGCTTAGTGAGGAAGGCATGTCAAAAACCAAGATAGGCCAAAAGCTAGGCCTCTTGTGCCAAACAGTTAGACAAGTTGTGAATGCAAAGGAAAAGTTACTGAAGGAAATTGAAAGTACTACTCCAGTACATGAATGATGATAAAGTGAAACTGCCTTATTGCTGATATGAAGAAAGTTTTAGTGGTCTGGATAGATCACACCAGCTCTAATAGTCCCTTAAGCTAAAGCACTCTAATCAAATCTATGAAGTCTGGGAGAGGTGAGGAAGTTGCGGAAGAAAACTTGGAAGCTAGCAGAGGTTGGCTCATGAAGTTGGTATAATTTTTTTTTTTAAGTGGTTTCCATAACCAAAAGTGCAAGGTGAAGCAGCAAGTGCTGCTGGAGAAGCTGCCACAAGTTTTTCAAAAGATCTAGCTAAGATCACTAAGGAACACAGTTTCACTAAATAATAGCTTTTCAGTGTAGACAAACAGCTTTCTTTTTTTTTTAAAGATTTTATTTATTTATTTGACAGAGGGAGAGATAAATAGAGAGTCAGGCAAAGAGAGAGGGGGAAGCAGGCTCCCCGCTGAGCACGGAGCCCGATGAGGGGCTCAATCTCAGGACCCTGGGATCATGACCTAAGCCGAAGGCAGAGGCTTACCCCACTGAGCCACCCAGCCACCCCGACAAACAGCTTTCTATTTGAAGAAGACACCATCTAGGACTTTCATACCTGAAGAGGAGAAGTCAGTGCCTGGCTTTAGAGCTTCAAAGGACAGGCTAAATCTCTTATTGGAGGGTAATGCAGCCTATAATTTTAAGCTGAAACCAATGCTTATTTACCATTCTGAAAATGTGAGGGCCCTTGAGAATTATGCTAAATCTACTTTATCTATGCTTTATCAATGAAACAACAAAGCTGGAAATGACAGCACATCTATTTACAGTGAGATTTACTGAATATTTTAAGCTGATGGTTGAGACCTACTGCTCAGAAAACAAAAACAAAAACAAAAACAAAAATTTTTAAAATAATACTTCTTATCAACAATGCACTGATCACCTGAGAGAACTGATGGAAATCTGTAACAGTCCTGTTTCATGCTTGTTAATACAATATCCATTCTGTAGCCCATGGATCGAGGAATCATTTTGACCTGTCTACCAACATTGTTTACAGGGACTGTTTTAGGATCTGTTTCAGCATTCCATTAAGTGATGACTCTTCCCACTTGGTCTACAGTTCTTCTGTCTAAACACAGCAACTCCATAAGTATCCATGGTATTTATTGTTGGCCCTTCTATTCCTAAGGAGTGAAGGTCAGTTGAGGTTAGTACATGGGGGCATGTTGTAGTTATTCCTTTAGTTTTAGTGCTAGCCACTTGAAGCAGACATCTTAAGCAAAAGCTATCTGAAAAAAAGAAAAAGCTATCTGAACATGTTGGTTAAATAAGGATCATACATAAAAATAAATACTAGTAAAACTGATAATGACATGTTTTTGTTACATTTCCCAAGTTTGCTTTAATCAATTACACAGTGCAGTAGGATTTATTAGAGGACTGCCAGCTCCAACATGATGCCTTAAAACAAAACAAAACAAAAATACAACAATTTTGGAAGAGTAGAATGAAGAAGGAATTGTTTAGACAGAGCCTCGGATCTATCAAGTAAAGGCCAACATTGAGGTTTTATATATAATCTCTGAGATTTTAAAGTTTGAGATTTTAAAGTTTGAAAGAAGTATAGGTCTGGGTCTATAGCCAGACTGGCTGGCTCAGTTGGTTAAAGGCTCTGCCTTCAGCTCAGGTTGTGCTACCAGGGTCCTGGGATCGAGCCCCGCATCGGGCTCTCTGCTCGGTGGGGAGCCTGCTTCCCCCTCTCTCTCTGCCTGCCTCCCTGCCTATTTGTGATCTCTCTCTGTCAAATAAATAAATAAAATCTTTTAAAAAAAAGTATACGTCTGTATAGACCCTGAGTAAAAGCAAAAGAGATGCAAGCATACCCACACACACAATGTGAGAACAAAACACCTTAACACAATCTCTGTCAGTGGTGTCCAAGGATATCCTCTTCTCGTGAAAAGAAAAGCACAATGCTATCCTTCAGTGAACTGGAACAGCAGTGTTAGTTTGCCATCTCCAGCAGGAATTTCTGAGCATGGTATATATCAGATATAAAGTGTTTGCCTAAATCATAACTTATTTATGTTATAAAGCCTAACTAAAAGTTTATGCCATGGCTATCCTCTAAGTGGCTCAAGCAAGTGGTTGAATATCTTAGTCCTCTTCTGTATCTGATACTCAGTGTTTCCTTTTCCAGTTCTCACTGCTGCAGTATAAAATAAATGAGACTAAAACATTTTTGTGGTTAGCTGAAAGATGTCCTTGATTTTTTAAAATAATTCAAATGCTAAATAGAACATTAAAATTCCTCTAAAGTTGCTATGAAAATCCTTTACAAATATACCATAATCTCCATTATCTTTAGTAGTATTCCAGGTCATAATCTTTACAATTTAGGTTTAGAGCATTATTTATTTACAGTGACTATTCAGGAGATATGGGGGGGGAGATATTTATAATACAGGTAATAATATTTTCCTTTTTTGAATTTTCCACCAACATGTGCCTTTCTATACAATATGCCTAGCTGATGGAGTCTTGAGGGATTTAGTTTCATGGATAGAAGAAGAATGAATGAAGTCTGCCATGTGGATAATTTATTTGATTTTACTATACTGCATGTTTTTATAAGAAAAACTTAAAAGAAAATTAAACTCATTTAGAAAGCACATAAATTGTTTTTGCAACAAAGCAATTAAGGAAACCTGCCTATCCAAAGTGATGGGTAATATTCTAAGCACAAAAAGGGCTAAATTGCTTTCTGTTTGGAAATTGTATGCTCTCTCTCAAGGTTTAATAAAAAAGGGATGTTTGAGATTAATGTGAAGATTCAGTGTTTTCTGTTATTTATGAGTTATTAAGAATTTGCTGCAAATTTTAAAGTTAAAATCCATTCAAATACATTGATTTATGAATGATTTTCCTTCAGTTTGTTCCTGAAACTTAGCAAAAATATTTTAAACTAAACCTCAACAATTAAAATTCAGTGATTACCTTCTATTACTCATACAGATATAAGCAGAATAGGATATATATCTCAATTGACTTTAATAAAAATCTTCATCACAAATTAAACATAAATGGTTTTAGAAAGTCTTTTTAATGTCTCCACACATTGTATCAGGCAAACACAATTTTTTGTTTGTTTTTTATTTTTTTTCATAAAAAATAAGATTCATGTATGTGAAGGATGGCATACAATCAAGACGGAGTATGGCATGTGTAATTATGTGAAGGTTTTTGTTAAATTTACACTGTGAAGAATGAAGAGGTAATGCAACAGAAGTCAATAATAAATACAGGGGCCAGGTAATGAGAACTCTAACCTGTTATGTTAAAACATTTATATACATCCATTATGGGCAATATCGTTCCAGTGAAGAATTTTAAATATAAAATTGATACAGTCAAATTAGCATGGATTGTTTTCATATACATTAGGAGGATAGATTTGAGGAAAATAAGAGGTGTACTAGAGCTAAGGAGACCAGTTAGGAGACTATTATGGTAATAAAGAATCCTACTGAGTATAGCCTGACCTAGGACAGTAGTAATATGGATAAAAGGGTGACAGAAATTAAAAATATACATAAAAAGTAAAATTGGACATGGTCATGCTTAGGTGGTTCCGCTTAGGTTCTGCTTACGTGGTGATCTCAGTGTTGTGAGATTGAGTCCTGTCTCAGGCTCTACCCTCAGTAAAGAGTTGGTTTGAGATTCTCCCTCTGCCCCTCCCACTTGTGCTTGCATGCTCACTCACTCTATCTCTCTCTTTCTCCAATAACTAAATCTTTTTAAAAAAGCAAATAAGATATGACATACTCTATGAATATTTTTTTAATTTTTAATTTTTCCCCAAATACTTAGTGTAGTTCTAGAAATGGAAAACTATATATATTAAGAATTTTCATTATAGACAGATAATTAATTTTCCTGAGTGTTTGTAATATTGTGTTTGAGGTACTGAACACTATTATATATATAGGCAGTATTACATATACTGGAATAGACACTATTATATAATATAAACATAGTGTTTATATAGTATAATATATATATATATATATATATATATATATATATATATATAGTGAGATATAAATGTATATTTCTACCATGATTCCACCGATTTGGTATTATGTTTTCTGATTAATAGAAAGGTACTAATGTTCAAATATGTGAAATAATTAGTCAAAGTTCAAGCATTTAGAACACGTCCATGATGGGACTGTTACAGAGACTAACTCAAAAAATTACTGCATTAGAATAATGTTTTGAGTCATTATAATTTTCCTTCTCATAATTGCTTTTTACCCTGGGATGAGTAGATATCCAAGGTTACTTACAGCTCTGGTCTGCTTTTCTCCCAGGACCTATCAACCATAAAACTCCATGCAGAGTATTTTTAGAGCTGCTCCTAGGATTTTATTTTACAGATAAAGGCTACTGCTTCTGGCTATGTAGTGTGTTAGGAATAGATAAATGAGAAAGAGTGAAGGTGCCTGGGTGGCTCAGTTGGTTAAGCACCTGCCTTCAGTTCAGGTCATGATCCCAGAATCCTGGAAATGAGTCATGTGTCAGGCTCCCTGCTTAAAGGTGAGCCTGCTTCCCGCTCTCCCTGCTTGTGCTCTCTTGCTATCTCTGTCTCTCTCTCTCAACTAAATAAAGTCTTTTTTTTTCTTTTTAATGAGAAAGAGTAAATTGAAAGAGAGGGAGTGTAGTAGGGTAAAGGGTGAAAAGAAAGAGAGACAGACATTGGTTGTCTACCAAAGAGCAAATTTCTCCTGAGTTGCAGAATTGCAATATGTATGGGAGAGAAATTTTACCTTCAAGAGAGAGGGGTACCTTCATGTAAGCACTCAGCATGAATCATAAATATTTTAATCCATTTATGGTAATTCCACTTCTCTTTTTCAATTTTGTGATGCAGAGCCCAAAACCATCTCTGAGAATGAAGGATTTATTCTCCCAGCTGTTGAATGTGCTGTCAGGTGATACCCCACAACTAACAGCACTTTTTGAGGATTGCTTTGGTTCAAGACAGATGACTCACCAAAGGTAAGTTTTTGTTGTTGTTGTTGTTGTTGTTGTTTTCTGACAGCAGGCTATATTGATGCTTAAGTAGTTTGAATGTAAGAAAGCCCAGAAACTTCACTCTAACATGTGGAACTCTGAAAAGGCTGTCTCATTTCCAAATCTTCCTATGGGTCAGAAGAGGCCTTCATGCTCCAGACTGAAATCCAACTTCACCCTCTGTCTAATCCTTTTTCTTCTCACTGCCTTTTCATAGGTATTCATCTCAAGAGGATTCCCTAGTGAAGGTCCTACATACTAATGTCTATCTGAGCAACTACTCTCTGGGGGTTCAACCTGCAAAGGCTCATGATTACTTTAAATCAAGAAGGCATATGAACCAGTTCAATGAATGAGATGCAAAGGACAATATACTAGGAAAAAAATATTTTCTTTTTCAATACAAATAGAGAATACTGAGAAGAGAAGCCCCCTTCTCTAACTCCCATCCTTCTTAAATGACTGGCAGCTCTCCTTTGACCATAAGGATCACCCAAAAAATATGTATGTGTGTGTGTGTGTGTGTGTATGTATGTACATATATACACACACACACCCCCCAGGTTGTCAATGAACAACTAGATATTCTTGCCTTTTGAAACCTTGTTATATGGAAAAAAATCAATTTTATATAGGTAAAGCCATTAGGCTATTAGGTTATTTTCTATTTCTGTTCTTTATTTAAAAATATACTAACTAAAATGGAAGGTTAGTTGTTTAAATACAGTTATCATATCCAAATGACACTGAGCCCACAGATAACATTTGATAGTGCTGAAGCCCTCCTTTTGTTAAGGGACAAATCCAAAGAGATTCTCCCAACCCAGTGCCTGGTGGTGTCAGTTAACCCTAAGAGGAAAACTATGATTTAATTGTTTATTTGTTTTTTAACTGAGGTATAGTGGGAACACAATATTACATTAGCATCAGGTACTCAACATAGTGATTTAAATAAACAGTATGTTATACTGTTCTCACTACAAGTATAGTTGCATCTCTCACCATATAACGCTATTACAATACTATTGATTGTGTGACATATTCTATAACTGGAGGCTTATACTTCCCACTGCTCTTCACCTGTTTTGCCCATTGCCCTACTCCTTTCTCTCTTGCAATTACCAGTTAATTCTCTGTATTTATGAGCCTGTTTCTGCTTTTTGTGTTTGCCTATTTCTTTGTTTTGTTTTTTCAGATTCCATATATAAGTGAAATCATATAGTATTTGTCTTTTTATGTTGGGCTTATTTCACTTAGCCTAATGCCCTCTATGTCCATCCATGTTGTTGCAAATGGCAAGATCTCTATCTCTCTCTCTTTTTTCTTTCTTTCTTTTTCTTTTCTTTTTCTTTTTTTTTTTTTTTTTTGTGGTTGTGGCTGAGTAAAATTCCATTGAGTATATGTATACCATATCTGTATCTATCCATCTGTTGATAGACACTTGGGTTGCTTCCATTTCTTGGCTATTATAAATAATGCTGAATAAACAAAGGAGGACATGTATCTTTTTGAATCAGTGTTTTTGTTTTCTTTGTATAAATACTCAGTAGGAGAATTATTGGATTATATGATATTTCTACCATTATTATTATTATTTTTTTTTTGGAGGAAATTCCATACTGTTCTCCACAGTGACTACACCAATTTACATTCTTACCAACAATGAATTGAGGGTTTCTTTTTGGTGTAATTATAAATAGGACTGTTTTCTTAATTTCTGTCTCTACTACCTCCTTATTAGTGATGGAGTTTGGGAAAATAGGTCAGTCTCAATGGGGTAGAGTTCAGAGCCAATGACCAAGAAAGAATTCTTGAGACTTCTTTGGTGCAAAATGGTGGTTTATTAAAGCTTGGGAACAGGATCAGTGGCAGCAAGAGCTGCAACCTCAGGGTTGTGAGATGTGGCTGCTTATATACTATGGGCTTGGGGGAATGTAAGGAAAAAGGGAGGTTTTAAAAGAACTTTCATATGCTAAAGAAGACTCACAGGATACCTGAGGGCTTGACATTATCAAGTTAAGGTTGTTACCCCTCTAGTAAGGCATTAACATTTAGATAGTTGGGAACTTCCTGGAGGAGCATTACACTCTGCCCACTTCAAGTATCTGTTGATGGGCTGCAGGTTATAAAGACATTTAATTGTATTTAATTCCCTTCTGGAAGCTCTGGCAAAGGCTTTCATAAATAAACTGAGGAAGACTCAGGTCTTGAAGGATTGTGGTCTAAGTCAACTATTTGTTTTTCCTTTAGAGCAGCCAGGAGTGCCTGGGGAATGTCACATACATCAATGGGAGTGGAGTGAGATGTTACAGGGTGTCAGTTTCTGCTTTGTCCTCAGCTTGCCTTCTGTTCCCTCATCATTAGTATATAGAAACACAGATATTTCTGTATATTAATTTTGTATCCAACTTTATTGAATTTTTGCACCTATGTTTATCAAGGATATTAACTTGCAGTTTTCTTGCTTGCTTGCTTTTTTGGGGGGGGGGGAGGTATTTGTTTATGTTATCAGGATAACTGGTGACCTTGTAAAAGACATTTGAAAATTTTGCTTCCTCTTCTATTTTTTGGAATAGTTTGAGAAGAGTAAGTATGAACTCTTTTTTCAATATTTGGTAGAATTCACCTGGAAAACCATTTAGTCCTGCACTTTTGCTTGTTAGGAATTTTTTGTTGTTTTGTTTTGTTTTTGATTATGTATTCAAATTTGTTACTAGTTACCCAAGTGTTAAAACTTTCTATTTCTTCCTGTTTCCGTTTTTGAAGATTGTTTCTAAGAATTTATCCATTTTTTCTTTGTTATTCAATTGTTTGGCATATTATTTTTTGTAGTAGTCTTCTCCAATTCTTTGTAGTTCTGTGGTGCACTGTTATTTCTCCTCCTTTATATCTGATTATATTCATTTGGTTCTTCTCTTTTTCTTGATGAGTCTTATTAAAGTTTTATCAATTTCCTTTGTTCATTTACTCCCAAAGAAGTATCTATTAATTTCATTGATATTTATTTATCTTAATTAATTAATTAGTTAATTAATTTTACTTCTCTAGTTCATTTATTTCTGTTCTGATCTTTCTTCTCTAACTTTGGAATTTGTTCCATTCCAGCTTCTTAAGGTGTGGGGTTATTTATTTGAGGTTTTGTTTGTTGAGCTATAAATTTCCTTCTTAGAACTGCTTTCACTGTATCTCAAAGATTTTGGACTATTGTTTTTTCACTTCATTTGTTTCCATGTTTTTTTTTTAATTTCCTCTTTGATTTCTTCATTGATACATTCGTTCTTCAGCAGCATGTTGTTTAGTTTCCATGTTTCCATGTATTTTTTTTTTTTAATTTATTTGACAGACAGAGATCACAAGCAGGCAGAGAGGCAGACAGAGAGAGAGGAGGAAGCAGGTTCCCCGCTGAGCAGAGAGCCCGACGCGGGACTCGATCCCAGGACCCTGAGATCATGACCTGAGCCGAAAGCAGCGGCCCAACCCACTGAGCCACCCAGGCGCCCCTCCATGTATTTTTTATCTTGTTTTTCCTTGTAATAGATATCTAGTTTCAAAGCATTGTGGTTGGAAAAGATGTTTGATGATTTCTATCTTCTTAAATTTATTGAAACTTGCTTTATAGCCTAATATGTTTTTTTGTGAGTCCCCTTAACTATTTTTTTAGATACATTATACTACTTTTGTCTTTTAAACTTTATAGTACCTTTATAAGTAATAGTTCTACTATCTTTACTGCATGTTTGCTTTTATTCATGAAATTATTTCCTTTTATAATTTTCTCCCTTCTGTTTATGGCCTATTGTTTTCTACTGAAAGGTGTCCATTTAACATTGTTTATTAGGCTAGTTGAGTGGTGATGAACTCATTTAATTCTTGTTTGACTTGTTTATCTCTTGTTCGGTTCTTAATAACCTTGCCAGATAAAGTATTAGTGGTTGCAAGGTTTTTGTTTTGTTTTTTTCTCTTTTAGCACTATTGAATATTTTATGCCACTTTCTTCTGACCTGCCAAGTTTTTGCTGGAAAATCAGGTGCTTGCTTAGGGGGATTTCCTTGCCTTGTATAAATCTAGTTGCTTCCCACTTGCTGTTTTTAAAATTCTCTCTTTATCTATAATCTTTGACATTTTAATTTTTATGCAGTGTGATATGGACCTTCTTGGGTTCATCTTGTTTGGAACTTTCCATGCTTCCTCAGCCTGGATGTCCCAGGTTAGGGAAGTGTTCAGCTACTATTTCTTCAAATATTTTCTGCCTCTTTCGTTCTCTCTTCTCCTTCTGGAATCCCTATATTGTCAACATTTGTTTTGTTGATACTATCCATGAGATCCCTTAACATATCTTCTTTTTTTTTTTTTTTTTTTTTTTTTTAAAGATTTTATTTATTTATTTGACAGAGAGAAATCACAAGTAGGCAGAGAGGCAGGCAGAGAGAGAGGAGGAAGCAGGCTCCCTGCTGAGCAGAGAGCCCGATGCGGGGCTTGAACCCAGGACCTGGGATCATGACCTGAGCCGAAGGCAGCGGCTTAACCCACTGAGCCACCCAGGCGCCCCCATATCTTCTTTTTTTATTCTCTTTTCTTTTTGCTGTTCAGCTTTGGTACTTTCGATCAACTTGACTTCCAGATCTTTTTCTCTATATATATTCTATTGATTGTGTTCTTCTGGAGAACACTTATGCAGTCTTCCATTTGAAACCATCAATGTTATGGTCATTTGATTCTTATATTCAATAATTTTATGTAGGTGATGGTACTCTGTACTTTTTTTATTAAGTACTCTTGGATTTATAATTTGTTTAAAGATTTTTATTTATTTATTTGACAGATCACAAGTAGGCAGAGAGGCAGGCAGAGAGAGAGAGGAGGAAGCAGGCTCCCAACTGAGCAGAGAGCCTGATGCGGGGCTCAATCCCAGGACCCTGGGATCATGACCTGAGCCTAAAGCAGAGGTTTTAACCCACTGAGCCACCCAGGTGCCCCGGATTTATAATTTAAGTGTATTGTTCTGCCATTTAAGATGACACATAAAAAGAACGAAAGGGAGAATACGTACCACATGATTTTTTTTTCCTATTCTTATCATAAATGGATAGAGTTTAAGACTGCATGATTTTAACCTATGGATTAAAAATAATAAAACTACAGACTAGAAAGCTCATAAATAGATCCACATATAAATGTTATTTTATTTTCAATATAACTGGTCATGTAATTCAATGAGAGAAATCTTTTAGTCATATGTTGGAAAATTCGCACATAAAATCTCAAAAGGAAATAATGAACCTTAACTTTTACCTTAAATCATATATAACAACTAACCAAAAATGAATGATACCCACGAATGGAAAAAACTAAAATGAGCAAGTATTAGGAATAAATCATATGTTAAATGTTTATGACCTTGGGTTAGGTATCAATTTATTAGAATAAAACACAAAACATACTAAGAAAAAAATAGATTGGATGGACATCATCAAAATTAAACCTTCTGCTCTTAAACAAACAAAAACTAAGAAGATAAGCCATACAATTTAAGTTGCAAAACACATGCCTGTGAAAGTACTTGTTTTCTCCAGAATATATAAAGAATCCTTACAAGTCAATGATAAGACAGGACACTCAGTAATAGTGAGCAAGAATGAAATTGGGCAAAAAGTTGTTCAAATAAGATATAGAGCTAATAAATAATGACATGCATAGATGTTCCATATCATTAATCATTAAGGAAATGCAAATGAACACAACAATGCAATTTCACTATATCCCTTTTAGAATGGTTTTAAATTAAAAAGGATTAAGATACCAAAATATTGTTGAGGATGTGGAATAATTGGAACTCTCACCCATTTCTAATGGCAATGCAAAATGATGTAGCAACTTTGAAAACAGTTCAGAAGTTTCTTATGAAGTTAAATATATAACTTACCATTCATCTCACCATGTCCACTTCTCATTTTTATCTAAAAAAGTGAAAAACTATGTCTACAGAAAGGTGTTTATGTAATGCTCATGGTAGCTTTATTCATTAGAAGCAAAACTGAAAGCAATTTAAATGAATATGAATGGAATATTTGATAAATATATATTCAGAAATCTCAAAAACATTATGTTAAAGCTTTACTTTGTATAACTCTATATAAGTCCATATAAAAAGCACAAGACAACAACAACAATGAAATCCTAGGGGCAAGGACTATGGGGATGGAGAAAGGACTGACCATACAAACAGACACAAGTTAGCTTTTGGAGGTGATCAAAATATTTTATGCTTTAATGTGATATAAACTGATAACTGGATGCATTTGCCTAAACTCACCGAGCTGTATATTTTGAGATCACACTCACTGTGATGCATATTGATATATAATTTTTAAATTACGTATTTTCCTTAAGTTATAAATTGATTTTATAGCATGACTATTTAGTAGTAAGTACTTAATATTTTTCTCAGGGATCAAGAAGAGAAAATGGAATTTTTTTTTTCCTTAAATTCTTCTGTGGGAAGAAAATTATATAGCTTAATCAATCTTAAATAACAACTTCTTATCAGCCATTTTATTTTGTATTTTTAAAATACATTTTTACTGAAATATTCAGAAGTATCAGAAAGTAAGAACAATGTATATACAAATTTGCATTGGCAATACATATGAAGTTTAGTCTTGTATTAGATTAAATATGCTTACAAAATATGTCAGGTTGCAGGCCTATGCATTCCTAAACACTCAGCCAAAGTAGGAAGCCCCTGTACCCAGCAAAGGAATAAAGTACACTTCAATTTCATTCTTACTCGAGATAGAATTTTCAAAGTGCAAGTCTTAAACCCCATGTGTCAATTTCCTAATTAAGTGAAAACCGTCTATTACAGGATTTGTGATAGAGAATCAAGGCATAATGAGCAAAACAAAACAAAAATACTCATATTGTTAAAATTCAAGAAATTGCAATGCCTAAATTAATGCAAATAAATTAAAATGATACATAAATATAAATAAACATTTTGGAAGATATAAACTGTTTTTATTTTGGATTCGCAATTGATTTTGTCTGCATCCATTCTCTAAAACATATGCAACTGCCTCTTCTACAAATATTTACATTGCCATATGGACTATTTTTAACCTAGCTTCTAGACCATTGATTGGAAAGGACTGGTCCTACTAGAGATTATATTGCAAAGTCACTATGTTTAAACTTAATTAAATAGGAGTTTTAACATATAGAATTTTTTTTCCATTTATAAAAAACCTAAAGTTGATTTACAAAACGTAAAAAGTGGGAATACTGGTTAAAAGTTATATCAAATAAAGATTATTTACAAAATTACCTTCAGAGAGTTTGAATACACATGTCTACTATCTTATATTTGATAAACAGGGCAAATAATACCATATTAAAATTAAGAGTGGGATTAAAAGGAAGACATTTGGGAAGTTGAGGAGGCTGAAGAATATGATAAAAACATATTTTTAAAGACTTCTCATTTTATTGAAAATTAGTTTGGATTCCTCATCAGTATAGTCAGAGAAAAAAATTTATTCTGTCTATAGCTCTGAGATTAAAAAGATCTGTTAGAGAAATAATGAATTTATTGACCACATTCATTTTGTGGTATAGAAGACACATCACATTATGCTTATATTAGACTTAAATAAATTTCATTATGAAAATAAGATTAGAAGAGAGCTTTGTAATTTAAAAACATACATTACTTATATGAATTTTTATAATAAAACACTTTCAGAATGATAATGTTCCTATGCTTTTAGATAATTAAATATCAAAGTACATAGAGGTAGTTTTTAGTTTGATTTTTATAAGTTTAAATCAAGCAAATTTAGAATTCAATCCCCCAAACATCCACAATTTATTCTGCTATTTATAATACTTGGAACTGATTGCTCTACTTAGAGTAGGTGTGTAAATGTTTGTTGAGTGTGAAAAAGAATGACAAGTGTGCACCTTTGCAGCTTGGAGTAGTGAGCATTCTGATTTCACGTTAACTGGTAGGATATAACTTTATCAAATCAAAGACCATAAGAAAAATATTAAAAGAAACACAATTTTTACTGGATTAATTTTTCTTTCAGTACATAAAGAAACAACCCATTTATTTAAATGTAGTAGTTTCCTGCAATCCTTTTTTTTTGCCAACTAGTATGATAATGTATAACTTCATAAAGTCATGTGAGTCAAACCAATATGGATATTTCTCTTTCTGCACATTACTCTTTGATTGTAGAATTACATTGACATAAATATAGTAAACCTTCTCTTCATTTTCCTTATAGCTCTCTAGAGTAAAAGTAATGCATTCTTCTAGATCCAATTCCAATTTAATACCAAAGTGGAATTATTTCCTGCTTCAAAATGCTACCTTGAATCATGTGAGCCAATCAATTTCTTAAGTAATTCCATAGAGTAATTTTCTATTAAGACTATTAGTTAATCCAGATGGGCAACTAAGAGGTACTTCAAAAAATGTTTTTGTAGAATTCTAGACCATTGAGAAGCTATGTGAAAAGAAAAAAAGATTACATGGTAAAATATGGTATCCTTCTGACTATTCATTAGAAGCTTCAGAATAATTTGATAAAATTTAAGGGTTTCATAAAGTCACAAAAGTAATTATGTACATATATAGGACACAATTGAAAAACCTATTTCAAAAAATAACATTTATATATAGAAATGTGTAAGTCTAATACAGAGGAAAAATGCACATCTTTTTTCTGTATATAATTTGATAATCCTAGTGATGTACTAAACAATATAATTTATATTTATTTTTATAGTTATAAGAATTCAATGTTTGAAAATGATTTGGCAGAAAATCAAATTAGATTACCTAATTTTGTTTTTATTTCAATCAAAGTTACACATACATATGGTCTAAAACAACTAAGATTCTGAATCTGATCAAGCTTAAATAAGTCTACTAGAGCCTATTTTTTCCACTGATTGCAACTAAAAATTCTGAACAAAATACAAAAAGCAGGGGATTCCAGGAAGATGGTAGAATGGAAGTCGCCAGGAATCTGTCTTTCCATCTAAACAATTACACTAACAGAATCCTCTAACTATTTTGTAAATCTGGAGTCTACTGAAAGCTTTTGCTTCTCAGGGGGAGGCTTGAAGGGTAAATCAAAGTTGAGTTCTCTCCATTTCAGCTCTTAGCCTAGCAGACCTATAGTAGGCAGCTGGGCACTTGTTCTCAAGCAACTAACACATAGCTGACAGAAAAAAGACTTGAGTTTAAAAAGATTCTATATTCCAAACAACTAGGATGTGGGCTCTTATTGCTGTCTCTGATCACAAAGGTACAGAGAAGGGGAGGGGGGCGTCAGCGACCAATGTTGTTGCACTCCTTCCTTCCATCATTGCAAGCCCCTCGTTTTCTGCCTGAAGTAACTTCTACAGCATTTAATGGACTAGTGCCCTTCCTCCCCATTTCCTACCTTTTTTTTTTTTCTTTTCTGTTTTATCCTCTTTGGGAATCAGACATTAAAGATTAGGATATTCAAATGTCTCTTTGGTTAGATTTATTCCTAGGTATCTTATGGTTTTGACTGCAATTGTAAAGAGGATTGACTCCTTAATTTCTCTTTCTTCTGTCTTATTAGTATATAAAAATACAACTAATTTCTATGCATGGATTTTATATCCTGCCACATTACTGAATTCTGGTATGAGTTCTAGCAGAGAATCTGTACTCAGAAAACTATAGAATATTCCATGAAAGAAACAGAGAAAGACACAAAGAAATGGAAAAACATTGCATGCTCATGGATTGGAAGAAAAAAATATTGTGAAAATGTCCATGCTACCTGGAGCTATCTACACATTTAAATGCAATCCCTATCAAAATGCCATCAACTTTTTTTTCAAAGAAATGAAACAAATAATCCTAAAATTTGTATGGAACCAGAAAAGACCCCAAATAGCTATAGGAATGTTGAAAAAGAAGACCAAAGCTGGTGGTATCACAAGTCCAGACTTCAAGCTCTGTTACAAAGCTGTAATCATCAAGACAGTATGGTACTGGCACAAAAACAGACACATAGATCAATGGAACAGAATAGAGAGCCAAGAAATGGACCCTTGACTCTATGGTCAACTCACTAATCTTTGACAAACCAAGAAAGAATGTCCATTGGAAAAAAGATAGTCTCTTCAACAAATGGTGTTGGGAAAATTGGACAGCCACATGCAGAATAAAACTGGACCGTTTTCTTACATCACACACAAAAATATACTCAAAAACGGATGAAAGATCTAAATGTGAGAGAGGAATCCATCAAAGTCCTTGAGGAGAACACAGGCAGCAACGGTTTTAACCTCAGCTGCAGCAACTTCTTGCTAGACACGTCTCCACAGGCAAGGGAAACAAAAGCAAAAATCAACTCTTAGGACTTCATCAAGATAAAAGTCTTCTGCACAGCAAAGGAAATAGTCAACAAAACCAAAAGGCAACTGACAGAATGGGAGAAGATATTTGTAAATGACATATCAGATAAAGGACTAGTATCAATAAAGAACTTCTCAAACTCAACACTCAAAGAATAAATAATCCAATCAAGAAATGGGCAGAAGACATGAACAGACATTTCTGCAAAGAAGACCTCCAAATGGCCAACAGACACATGAAGAAGTGCTCAACGTTACTCAGCATCAGGGAGTTACAAATCAAACCACAGTGAGATACTACCTCACACCAGTCAGAAAGGCTGAACTTAACAAATTTAGAAATGAGAGATGTTGGTGAGGATGTAGAGAAAGGGGAACACTCCTACACTGTTGGTGGGAATATAAGCTGATACAGCCACTCTGGAAAGTAGTATGGAGGTTCCTCAAAAAGTTGAAAATAGAGTTATCATATGACCCAGCAATTACACTACTGGATCTTTACCCCAAAGATACAAATGTAGTGATCTGAAGGGGCATGCACACTCGAATGTTTATAGCAGCAATGTCCACAATACCCAAACTATGGAAAGAGCCTAGACATCTATCGGGAGATGAATGGATAAAGAAGATGTGGTACATACATATACAGTGGAATATTATGCAGCAATCAAAAAAAGAAACCTTACCATTTGCAATGATGTGGATGGAAGTAGAAGGTAATATGCTAAGCAAAATAAGTCAATCAGAGAAAGACAATTATCATATGATTTCATTGATATATGGAATTCAATAAACATGGCAAAGGATCATAGGGGAAGAGAGGAAAAAATGAAACAAGATGAAACCAGAGAGGGAGACAAACCATAAGAGACCCTTAATCTCACAAAACAAACTGTTGCTGGAGTGGAGGGGTGTGAGAGGGATGGGTTGGCTGGGTGGTGGACTTTGGGGAGGGCATGTGTTAAGGTGAGTGCTGTGAATTGTGTAAGACTGATGAATCACAGTCTTGTACACCTGAAACAAATTTTACATTATATGTTAATTTTTTAAAATGAGGTAGGATATTCAAAAGACAGAAAATTAGAAAGTCACCAGGCATGTCCAGGGAAAGGTGCAGGCTTAGAGAAGATCTAAGATTACCTTACATTTACATCTCAGCTTGTGTTTAGTCTAGAGACAGCCTACAAAAATAAAAACATACAAATAGTAACAAACTACAGCAAAACTTTTTGAAGGGAAAGAGAATGATTTTCAGAAGTAACACATTTCAGATAGAAATTCTAGTTTTCAATAAATTTTAAGGTATGCAAAGAAATAGGAAAATAAGAACCATTCAAAGGAAAAACAAAAAAAAAAATTGTCCTTGAAAAAGACTTAATGGAAGACCTATGATATAAAGACTTTAAAGCAACCACCCTAAGGATGCTCAAAGAATTAAATGAAGATGTACAAAAAGGCAAGAAAGTGATCTATTTAAAAAGTAAATATCAATAAAAGCTAGAGAACCTAAAAAAAAATCTGGGCCTGAAAAGTACAACCAGTGAAATGAAAAAAAAAAAAAATATGCAGAGTTCAAAAGCAGATTGTCCATGTAAAAGAAATAATTATGACACTTGAATATAGGACAATGAAAATTATTTAGTATAAGAAACACAAAGAAAAAAAAAAGATTGAAAAATAATCAGAGCCTAAGGAGCTTGTGGGACAACATCAAATGAATAAATAAGCATGTAGGAGTCCCAAAGGAAAAGAGAACAAAAGGGGTCAACAAAATATTTGAAGAAATAGTGGCTGAAAACATCCCAGATTTGATGGAAGACATGAATGTAAATATCAAAGAAGGGGCGCCTGGCTGGCTCAGTGGGTTAAAGCCTCTGCCTTCAGCTCAGATCATGGTCTCAGGGTCCTGGAAATAGAGCCCCACATTGGGCTTTCTGTTCAGTGAAGAGCCTGCTTCCTCCTCTCTCCCTGCCTGCCTCTCTGACTACTTGTAATCTCTATCTGTCAAATAAATAAAATTTAAATAAATAAATAAATATCAAAGAAATTCAATTCTAAATAGGATAAACTCAGAGACCCACACCTAGACATATTTTAATCAAACTTTAAAAACTCAGAATCTTGAAATCAGCAAGAGAGAAGTGACTCATCACATATAAGAAATCTTCAAACATGGACACCATATGTCTCACCAAAAATATTGGAGGTCAGAGAGCAATGAACTAATATATTTCAAATGTTAAAAGGAGAAAAAAAAATGTTGACCAAAAATCCCGTGTCCAACAAAAATATCCATTTAGAGCAAGGGAGAACGTAAGATTCCCAGAAAAACAGAAGCTGAGAGGTTGTTACCAGTAGATATGCTATATAAAAAATGCTCAAAAAATTCCTGCAGGGTGATATGAGAGGACACCAGACTATAACTTGAAGTTATTTAAAGAAGTAAAGATCTCAAAAATTTAAGTACATGGACAAGACCTGAAATTCATAAAACACCTAAAGCTAGTAATCTTATAACAATACTTTTTTTTTTCTCAACTATCTGTACATGATTTCAGGGACTAATTCAGATAGATAATTAGTTTAGATAGATAAATATCTATCTCTTTATAGAATACAATAATGTTACAGGTTTGTTTTATAACGATATTTTATTATCTTTATTATTTAATTTAAAATCATGTTTTTAAAAATATTACTTTATTTTACGTCACACAATGTCTAAAGACATGATTTTGTGATTCAACAACCAAAAAAGGTGTGGACACAGCTTTAAATGAGTAGTGTTTTTGTACATTATTGAAGATAAGATGGTAATAATTCATATTAGTGTATTTTAACTTTACAATGTTAAATGTAATCTTCATGGAAAGCTCCTAAAATAGTTGATAGAATATATACAAAAGGAAACAAAAAAGGTATTCACTTTAAAAAACCAAAAGCAAAAGACTGTAATATGGGAAATAAGGTAAAAAAAATATGTAAGGTGACAAAAGGTTGATATGTAGGATCTATAAAGAACTTCTCAAACTCAACACACACAAAACAGATAATCATATCAAAAAATGGGCAGAAGATATGAACAGACACTTCTCCAATGAGGACATACAAATGGCTATCAGACACATGAAAAATGTTCATCATCACTAGCCATCAGGGAGATTCAAATTAAAACCACATTGATATATCACCTTACACCAGCTAGAATGGCCAAAATTAGCAAGACAGGAAACAACATGTGTTAGAGAGGATGAGGAGAAAGGGGAACCCTCTTATACTGTTGGTGGGAATGCAAGTTGGTGCAGCCACTTTGGAGAACAGTGTAGAGATTCCTCAAGAAATTAAAAATAGAGCTTCCCTATGACCCTGCAATTGCACTACTGGGTATTTACCCCAAAGATACAGATGTAGTGTAAAGAAGGGCCATCTGTACCCCAATGTTTATAGCAGCAATGGTCGCCAAACTGTGGAAAGAACCAAGTTGCCCTTCAATGGACAAATGGATAAGGAAGATGTGGTCCTTTTACACTATGGAGTATTATGCCTCCATCAGAAAGGATGAATACCCAACTTTTGTAGCAACATGGACGGGACTGGAAGAGATTATGCTGAGTGAAATAAGTCAAGAAGAGAGAGTCAATTATCATATGGTTTCACTTATTTGTGGAGCATAAGAAATAACATGGAGGACATGGGGAGATGGAGAGGAGAAGGGAGTTGAGGGAAATTGGAAGGGGAGGTGAACCATGAGAGACTATATACTCTGAAAACAACCTGAGGGTTTTGAAAGGGTGGGGGATGGGAGGTTGGGGGAGCCAGGTGGTGGGTATTAAGGAGGGCACATATTGCATGGAGCACTGGGTGTGGTACAAAAACAATGAATACTGTTACACTAAAAAGAAATTAAAAAAAAATATGTAAGGCATACAGAAAATACATAGCAAAATGGCATCAGTAAGCTACCACTTATTGATGATTATTTTAAATGCAAATGGATTAAACTCCCCAGTCAAAAGACAGAGATTAGCAAAATGGATAAAAATGATTCAATTGTCTACTATATACAGGAGACTTAATTTAGATCCAACACAAATAGACTGAAAGCAAAAGGATAGAAGTTTTTTCTATGCTAATGTAACCAAGAGATATCCCTAGGGACTATACTAATTTCAGACAAAATAGATCTTAAATAATAAAAGAGTCAAGGATAATAAATAATAATAAAAGATTAACACAGCCAGAAGATTTAAGAGTTATGAACATTTATATACCTAATATCAGGCCATCAAAATATATCTAGCGAAAATTGACAGAACTTAAGGGAGAAGTAGATAATGCTACAAAAAATAGTTTAAGACTTTAATAACCCACTTTCAATAATCTATAGAACCAGGTTAGGAGGTAAATAAGGAAATAGCAGAATTAAATAATACAATAAATCAATTAGAGCTAGTAAACATCTACAGAACACTCTACATAGTAACAAAAGTACACATTATTCTCAAGTGCACATGAGACATTTTCCAGGAAAGACTGTATGTTGGGCTACAAATTAAGTCTGGAGATCTAAAAATATATCATACAAAGATCTTCCCAATTATAATGGGATAAAGTAAGAAATCAATAATAGAAAACTGGAAAATCCAAAAATTTGAGAAAACTACACATACTCTTAAATAATCAATGAGTAGAAAAGAAAAATCTCAAGAGGAATTAGAAAATACAAGGAGGTGAATGAAAATGAAAACAACACAAAAAAACTTTTTGAAGCACAGTGAAAGAATGCTAAGGGGGAAATTATAGCTAGAAATGCTTTTATTAAACAAGAAGAAAGATCTCAAACTGCACCTAACTGTACAAATTAAGGAAGTAAGAAAAGAAGTAGACAGTAAATCCAAAGATAATAGAAGATACGAGTAATGAACATTAGAGCAGAGTTAGAGAATAAAGAACAAACAAACAAAAATCAGGGATACCTGGGTGGCATAGTCAGTTAAGCATCTGTCTTTGGCTCAGGTCATGATTCTAGGGTCCTGGAAACAAGTCCTCCAACCAGTTCCTTGCTCAGCAGGGAGCCTCCACCTCCTTCTGTCTGCCACTCCCTGTGCTTGTGCTTGTGCACGCGCTCTCTCTCTCTCTGACAAAAAGAATCCTAAAAAATAATAAAGCTAAAATTTGATTCTTGGAAAAGATTATGTGGTAACAAATTTTTAGTTACATGGACTAAGATTCAAAGTATAAAATAAGAAATGGAAGTGGTGGGACGCCTGGGTGGCTCAGTTGGTTAAGCAGCTGCCTTCGGCTCAGGTCATGATCCCAGCATCCTGGGATCGAGTCCCACATCGGGCTCCTTGCTCATCGGGGAGCCTGCTTCTCCCTCTGCCTCTGCCTGCCATTCTATCTGCCCGTGCTTGCTCTCTCTCCCTCTCTCTCTCTCTCTGACAAATAAATAAATAAAATCTTAAAAATAAAAAAAAAAAAGAAATGGAAGTGGAACCATTACTATTGATTATGTAGAAATAAAAAGGATTACAACAGAGTATGTGAATAATTATACACCAACATGTTGGATGACTTACAGAAATTGAACAAGGTTGTGAGAGCACAAACCCGCCAAGACTAAAGCATAACGAACTAGGAAAAAATCTGGATCTACAACTAGTTGATCTATAACTATTAAGGAGTTTGAATCAGTAATCAAAAATCTCCCAACAAAAAACAACCTGGACATGATGGCTTCATTGGTGAATTCTACCAAACATTTAAAAGAGGTAACACCAGTCCTTTTCAAACTTTTCCAAAATATTTAAGAGGGGGAAACACTTGTAAATTCATTCCAGGAGGCCAGCAGTATTCTGATAACAAAGCCGGACCAAGACACTCTAAGAAAAGAATACAACAGACCAATATCCCTTGCTCTGAAATTATTCAATAAAATACCAACAAACAAAATTCAGTAGCATATTTAAAAAATTAGACGCCAAAACCAAGTTGGATTTATTCCTGGGAAGCACAAGTGGTGTTTCAATATATAAATATTGATCAGTGTAATATACTACATAATCAAATGAAGGTGGTGGGGGGGAAACACCAGTATCTCAATTGATGAAAAAAAAGGCATTTGACAAAATTCATCAGGCTTTCATGATAAACCATTCCAATAAACTAGGAGTAGAAGTAGAAGTAATGAAAACCATATAAGGAACATCCACCATAAACATCATAGTAAATGGTGAAAGACTGAAAGCTTTTTCTTTAATATTGGGAATAAGGCGGGGATACCTACTTTCACCACTTTTTTGTTACAATAGGTTATAACATGGAACATTGAGAATATTATGTCAAGTGAAAATATCTAGTCACAAAAATGCAAGTACTGTGTGATTCCAGTTTTCTGAGGTACTTAGTCAAAATCATAGAGACAAAGAGGAATGGTGGTTGCCATGTGATGGGTATTGGGGAGAATAGAATATTATTTTATGGGTATAGAACTTTAGTTTTGCAAGATGAAAAAGTTTGGAGTGGATGATGATGAGTGCACAATATATTAAATATTTTTATTACTTAAAAATGTGTTCTTAAAATTGTTAAGATGCTAAATTTTATGGTACATGTATTTTACTAATATTTAAAAAAAAGAACAATTACCTGAGGACTCTTAAAATTAATAAAAAACATGCAAAATGTGAAGGGTTTTCAAAACTTGGGAGAAGCGATTTTCACAAAACTCAATTTCTTTTTGTTGCCTATACTCCTCCTTTTTTTTTTCTTTTGGCTTTGCCCCTAGGCCAGCCCCTTGACATGTTGCTTCTTGGTGAAGCAGCTTTGTGTGGGGACAAACTCTAATCCAAACAGAAAGATAAGAAAAAAAAAAGGCCTCCGCAGAGAAGCGAGTGTGGCAGAATTCCAAGGGAGAATGCTGAAAAGGAGATCTTTTAATTGTGTATATAAATCTAAACATGTCTCTTCTTGGATTTACATCTGAAATACACCTGTGACCCAAAATATCCTAGGAAAGACTTTAAGAAATGAACTAAGATTTATGTCTCTGTCTGAGTCAGACTAACACTTAAACAGTGCATGAATTGAATGTAACCAAAGCAGTGTATCAAGCCTTCCAAGACTGAACTGAGATTAAAACTAGTTCTCAGAGAAGGTGAGAGAAAACTTGCAAAATGGACCTAATCATGCTGTTTTACTGCTAAAATAAATAAACCAAAATCATCATCATAGTTCATAAGAGTATAATAATATTGAGAATCTAAAAAAAAAATATGTTATTTAAAATATCTAGAATACAATCCAAGTATATATTACACAAAAAACCTGGGAAAACGTGATCAGTTTTCAGGTAAAATAACAGCAGCTGTTAACCCTGAAATGATTCAGATGTAGGAATTATCACACAAATACCTTAAAGCATTTATTATAACTACTACTCATTAGGTAAAAGTTAAATACTTGAAACAAATGGAACAATACAATTTTTCAGTAATAAAATAAAAAATGTTAAAATATCTAACATGAATTGTTAACAGTAAAAAATTCAATGCAAAAATTCTTTTAATTTCTGTTGGTTTCAATATTAGAATGGATATGACAGAAGAATAAATCAGTGAACCTGAGGATAAATTGATGGAAATTTTCTTATTTGAAAAACATTTTAAAAATATGAATGAAGCTTCAGTGATTTTTCACACATTATCATTTGAGTCTCAAGAGGAGAAGAGAAAGAGAGGAGTGAAGAAAATTGTTTGAATTATAACTGAAAACTCCCCAAGTTTAACAAACATTATAACCAAAAATTTAAGAAATTCAGGAAACTCCCAATACTGTAAATTTAAAGACAATTACAGCTAAGCACATCTTAATTGTTAAAAACTAAATAATAAGTAATCCGCTTGGGTTTGCAAAAAAGAAAGGATGAATACCCAAGTTTTGTAGCAACATGGACGGGACTGGAAGAGATTATGCTGAGTGAAATAAGTCAAGCAGAGAGAGTCAATTATCATATGGTTTCACTTATTTGTGGAGCATAACAAATAGCATGGAGGACAAGGGGAGATGGAGAGGAGAAGGGAGTTGAGGGAAATTGGAAGGGGAGGTGAACCATGAGAGACTATGGACTCTGAAAAACGATCTGAGAATTTTGAAGGGGTGGGGGGTGGGAGGTTGGGGGCACCAGGTGGTGGGTATTGTAGAGGGCACGGATTGCATGGAGCACTGGGTGTGGTGCAAAAATAATGAATACTGTTATGCTGAAAAAATAAAAAAATTAAAAAAAAACTAAATAATAATAATGTAATAATAATAAAATTCTTGAAATTTGCTAGAAAAATTATTATATTACATAGAAGCTAACAAAAAAATTCAGTGACCAGCTATTTCTTATCAAAAATGAAGGCCAGGAATGAAGGCTTAATAAAGGCTCAAATAAAAGAAACTATGAAAACTATCTTCTAGTACCATCTTTCTTCATGAAAAAATAAAGTCATTTATGATGAAGAATCAAAATATCACAAGGAAATATGGATGATTGAAGAGCAACAGAAATAGTAAATTTTTCAGTAACTATAAAATATTTTTAAATGTTTATATATGATTCTTGAAATTTAAATTATAATGAAGTTCTGAAGGCACATTATAAGAGAGCAACATCATACATTTTTGTAAGAAAGGATAAGGGCATCTACCAATGTGATTACAAGGCTACAATAAGTTTACTTAGAGTATTACAATATTTACTCTAAGTTGACTAGGAAATGTTGGATTGGCAGATAGTAATCTCTAGGGAAGCTCTGTAAAAAATAATGAGAAGACATAGCTAAAAATCCAATGGATATACAAAATGCAATATTCTATATAAATATATATGTAATTGAAAATATGGCACAAATACAGAACCAAAGGAAAAACAAAACAGAGTAGACAAGGAAAAAAAGTACAATGGTAGTACTAAATCCCACCATATCAAAAATTAAATTAAACCAAATGGTCTAAAAAGGCAATTAAGAGAGATGGTTAGTTGTGATTAAAAAAACAAAAACAAAAAATAAATAAATAAAAACAAAAGAAAGCACCACACCCAACTACAGACATCTATACTATAGATGTCTATACCATAGATATACATACCCAACTATAGACATCTATAATGTCTATAATGTTGATGTCTATGATGTCCACTTAAAATAGAAGGTTAAAAATAAAAAGAAAACTATAAAAAATAAAGCTATCAGGCAATATCAGGAAATATAGCATTAGTTTAAAAAAAAACAAATAAAGATGGTATTAATAATTCTAAATGTGTGTGCAGCAAACAGAGCTTCAAAGTGTATAATACCAAACTGACAATTTACTGAAGGTGAAGTAGAGAAATCCACAAGTATAGTTGAAGACTTCAACAATTTTCTCAGTAATAAAACAAGTTATCAGAAAATCTGTGAAGATATCTAAAACACTATTAATCAAATT
This sequence comes from Lutra lutra, assembly GCF_902655055.1. Taxonomy (NCBI): domain Eukaryota; kingdom Metazoa; phylum Chordata; class Mammalia; order Carnivora; family Mustelidae; genus Lutra; species Lutra lutra. Next base: position 136,379,672 of record NC_062281.1, read on the forward strand.
TATATAATTGATAGCTAGAGACCACCCAACTGTATAATAAAATACATATTTTTTCAAGTGCATATGAAACACACTACAAAAGATAACCCATAATCTAGAAAATAATATGCATCTTAACAGACTTAAGATGATTAAAATAATTAAAAAAGAGAATTTTATCTGATTATAATGGAATTAAAATAACATGTTTTTAAAAAGCCATGTTTGATGAATTATGCAGTGAGTGGGAAGAAATTGGAGACAGTAATTTCCTAGAATTTTTTCTCAATGTATTTTTCTGCTAAGTGTAAGAGATAGGGAACATTCAGAACATGATATTAAGAAAAAGTATTTCCTTCCTTCCTTATTTACTTACTGTGTGTTTATTTACTTTTAAAAATGAAAGATATTTAGCCATGTCCTCCTGTGTCCCAACTGAACTCTGTATACATAGCATGCTAATTATCCAGGCTGAGGAGATGGAAAAAATAAACATATACCATTTCACATGTAACTTCTCAGGAAGACTCTTACCAGAATGGAGAGCATCTGCTTTAATCAAGCTTTGATTTTCTAAGGTTAGATGCACATAATTTTCTCAAATTTTAGGTATAAAGTTTCAAGAATTTTGAAAAATGCACAGAGTTATGCAAGTACCACCACATCAAGATACAGAACATTTTGGTAAGCCAAAAAAAAGTTCCCTTGGATTCCTTTGCAATCAGTTCTCTCTTCCCACTACTGCCCCTGGCAACCACTGATCTGTTTTATGTATAGGGACAGATAGCATTTGTTTTTAAAAACAGACTGCATTATTCAAACAAAATCTCTTGCAAAGCCCCAGTATAAATCAGACAAAAGCAGAATTGCTTTGGTGAAGTGAATTTAAGGGGCCTGGAGGATTAGAAAATTAACCTTGCCTATTTCAAATAAACTAATCTCTGGCAGTGGTATGAATAAGGCTTCAGGAAACCCTAGCTATCTCCGGAAAATACTTAAAATAATGATTATTATGCCTTCTTCTACTCTTCTAAATGTGGATGTTTGGAAGCGAGAGAATATTTTTATTAGTGTTTTAATATGTTGCACCTTCGTAAAATATCTATTTAATGGGAATGAGAGATGGGGTATCTGGGGGCACAAATTTTGAAAAATACGTGCAACTATGCAAGCAACACTGTAATGAAGTGCATAGGCAGTGAAAATACGGATTTGGGGAATATTGAAATCCATTAATAGTAGATGATAAACTGACTGCTGAAACTCTACTGATAGAGCTCATAATTTCTTTACTTTGCCTAAGGATTTATTTGTACCCAACACCTTTAATCATATTAGCACTTATTTTTTTTTTTAAAGATTTTATTTATTTATTTGACAGAGAGAGATCACAAGTAGACGGAGAGGCAGGCAGAGAGAGAGAGAGAGGGAAGCAGGCTCCCCGCTGAGCAGAGAGCCCGATGCGGGCCTCGATCCCAGGACCCTGAGATCATGACCTGAGCCGAAGGCAGCGGCTTAACCCACTGAGCCACCCAGGCGCCCAGCACTTATTTTTTTAAGTGGAAATATTGCCAACCTCTATTCTAATACTCATGGAGAAATTTGTTTCTATATTTTTTCAATAAACTAATTTTTTTAGTTTTTCTGTGTCTTTTTATTATTGAAGTATCTTTTGTATAAGTAAAATGCAGACATTTTAACTGTACAGTAATATTAGTTTTGAGAAGAATTCCCTTTACCCTAGAAAGTGTTTTGTGTTTCTTTTATTGTCAATCCCTGACTCCTGCAAAATGGCAACTACTTCTAATTTCTATCACCAAAGTTTCATTTTGCTTACTTTAGAAATTCATATAAATGAAATTATACAGTTGGTACAAGAGGTCGATTGTATACATACAGCATGTTTTTAAATTTATCAATATTACTGTATGTTCCTTTTTATTGTTGAATAAATATATCATAACATGCTGATTCCTTGACTTAGGGATGGGTTAGGTTAAACTAAAGTTAAGTTAAACTCTATTTGGTTTCCATGAGAAAAGCTGATATGAACATTTGTGTACGAGTGATTTGTGGGCATAAATTTCCATATATCTTTGATAAATATCATAGTAGTGACATAGGGTAGATTATATTTAACTTTATAGGATTTGGCTAACATGTTTTTCAAAGTGGTTGTATTAGAGTGCCAGTTGCTTCACATTCTCAACACTTGACATTGTAGGATTTAAAATTGCTCAAAATTTTAACATGAATTTCCTTTATCATTAATGATTTTGAAGATTTTGTGCATATTCTCTTGTGTCATGAGTCATTTATATATCCACTTTTTGAAGTATCCCCATTGCATTACCTTTGCACCTATGTAAAATCTATTGGATATATACTGTGAATCTATTTCTGCACCATCTCTGTATATCACACTGTCCTGATTAGTGTAGCTTTATACTAGTAAGACTTAGTAATTAGTGAATTAGTAATTACTTAGTACTTAGTAAAGAATTAAATCCTCCAAATCTTTTTCAAGATTGCTGTGGTTATTCTAGATACATTGAAATTCCATATAAATTTTAGGGTCAGTTTGTCAACTTCTATAAAATAGTGTACCATATTTTGATTGGAATGAAATTGATTTTATAGGATTGATTTGGTTATAATGGCTATCTTAATAATGATTTTCCAATCCATAATCATCTGTATTCTTAGACTATTGATTTTAAATAAGCATTTAAAGATATACATTTACTCTTAAACACTATTCTGGCTGAGTTCCACAAATATTGATGGATTTTTTAAAGTTTTATTCCTATAAATCACACATGCACACACACACATACACTCACACATATTGTTATTTTTGTATTATTTTTCTATTTTTTAGAATTACAGTGATTACTTTCTAAGTATTTAGGATTTTTCTTGCTATCCTAATGGTATTTATTTCTACTTTAATACCATTGTGGCTACAGAGTATACTCAGTAAAGTTTCAAATGTTAAAGTACTTTGAGACTTCTATGACCTAAAGTGAGATGTCTATGAAGGATTCATGTGCACTGTCATAGTAAGAGATACAGTGTTCTCTTAATGTCTACTAGATCACATTGGATAATAATATGGTTCATATCTTCTGTATACTTACTAATTTGTTGGCGATCTCCTACTAAAAGAGACATTAAAAAATTGTAACTATGAGTGTGGAATTGTCTTTCTCTCTGTATTTTTTAAAATTTTTGTTCCATATGTTTTAAATCTCAATTATAGTTGCTGTACATTTAAGTTTTTTGAATTTCCTTTATCAAAATGTTATTTCATTATTAGGAAATGTCCCTCCGTTACTGATGATACTTGTTTCCTAGAAGCCTATTTTATTTAACATTGTTATAACCCCACAACCTTCTTACATTTAGTGATTGAATCTTTTCCTATCCTTTGATTTTCCATCAATTATCTGTCTTCCACTTCCCAGTAGCTTGAAAATACCTGCCTTTAAGTTTTGAGTATTTAACCCATTTACACTTATAGCATAAATTTGTTATGTATGGTTTAAAAATCTTTTTGTCTCTTCTGTTCTTTTTTCTCTTTTCTGTCTTCATTTGTGTCATTCCAGTCTTTTTATTTTAATGTCATCCTTTCTGTCCTATAGACTTACTGTTCACAATATTTTGGTTGTCATTGATTTTTGTTTGCTGATCTAGCAATTAGAATATGCATTTTTGAATTATTGCAAGCTACTTAAAATTATGTTTAATTGTGATTGTTATTGTAATCACCAATTCTCAGTATTTGCTAGCTTTCTAGATCTGTGAGTTGGTTATTTTGTTCAAATTTCAGTTATGCCTTTATTTATACTGTGAACTCCTTAGTTCATTGATATGACTTTTTCTTCTTACATGTGATCTTCTGGAATTACAATTGATGGTCTAAGGTCTTATAAGCCTCTCTAATTTGGTGGGACTCAAACTCCAAACTCTTTTCAATAATATGCACCTGCTGATAGCTGTGCTTGGATTTTTAGCCTCCTTTTTGTGGTCTCCTCATTGATTTCTTGGACTTTTGCCTAAAATAAGCAGTTTTGTGTTCTGTGACAGAATTTAGGGGAGTTTTTATGGATATTTTAGCACTCTTAATATATTATTTCTATCATTCTGATATTTTCTCTATCGATTTCCAACTCTTGTTAGAGGAACAAATTATATCTCTTGTTTTAAAAAAGATTTTATTTATTTATTTGACAGAGAGATCACAAATAGGCAGAGCAGCAGGCAGAGAGAAAGGGGGAAACAGGGTCCCTGCTGAGCAGAGAGCCTGATGAGGGGCTCTATCCCAGGACCCTGAGATCATGACGAAGGCAGAGGCTTAACTCACTGAGCCACCCAGCAGCCCCAAATTATATCTCTTAACACCTTAAGAAGTAAGTCTTCATCTTCCCATTTGAGTTCCTTCTGCTGGCCACATGGAAGAGAAGATGTTTTCAGGGGAAAATTGTATAATTGTGTATTTCATCCTCTGTATTTTCCTGTTTCAAAGACTGACTATCCAAAAATCTGCCTGCTTTTGCTCATTCTGCAAAGCATTCAGTTAATTACTTTTCATATTTTGTCCAGAGATGTTAATGTTTATCAGCAAGACGGTTAGTCTGATATAACTACTTTGCCATTAATGAATGCCAGAAACCTGCTTTTAGGTTTTTTTTTTTTTGAAAATAGTTTATTATTTTCTGATCAGAGAAGTAATGAAGAGTCATTATAAAATATTTTTTGAAATACATAAATAAGAGGAACATAAAAATAATTCTGTCATTACACTAATTAGAAACACTTACTATTTTTTTTGCATTTTCCATATTTTGCTATGTACCCAAACACAAGTTTATAGATAAAATCTGAAATAGTGCATATATATTAGTATACACTTAAAATCAAATTTTGATAAGTATGCATTTTACTTTGAATGATATTAATTTCTACTTTCATAAATAACCTTTTAAAACATAGTTTTATTTTTTAAGATTTTATTTATTCATTTGACAGAGAGACAGCAAGAGGGAACATAAGCAGGGAGAGTGGAGGAGGGAGAAGCAGGCTTCCCACCAAGCAGAGAGCCTGATGTGGAACTTAATCCTAAGACCCTGGGATCATGATCTGAGCCAAAAGCAATCGTTTAATGATTGAGCCACCCAGAGGTCCCCAAAAATAACTTTGCATTGCATCATAACATTACCCACAATTTATTTAAATGTTCTAATAATTCATTTATAAGTTTCTCATAAATAACAATGTTAAGGGGCACTTGGATGGCTCAGTGGGTTAAACCTCTGCCATCAGCTCAGGTCATGATCCCAGGGTCCTGGGATGGAGCCCCGTATCAGACTCTCTGCTCAGCAGGGAGCCTGCTCCGCTGCACCCCCCCTCACCTACTTGTGATCTCTCTCTCTCTGTCAAATAAATAAATAAAAATCTTTAAAAAAAATAACAATGTTAAGTATCCATGCAAGATGTTGACATTTCTGATTATTTCTTTTGGCTAGAATTTCTTTTGGCTAGAAATTATTACTAAAAAAAAAAAAAAGAATATAAACATTTTAAAGATTCCTGATATAATTTCCTAAATTATTTCTAAATACTTTCCCAAAATATTTTCTATAAGCAGTGTGTAATGCCATCTCTTTTACAACACTTCCATTCAGTATTTCTTGATACTTGACTTTGTATTTACCTAAGTGGGAGAATTTGCATGTTTTTGTGCATGGTGTTGACCACTTGTATTATCTAAATTTATATACCGTCTATATATTTTTATCCATTTTATTGATTGTATGGGATCACTTTTTAATCTGTATTACTCACAATTTAGACTTTCCAGTGGGGTTGTTTTAATTTGATGTTGAATTTAAATATTCTTCTATAGTGAATTCTATAATAACAGATTTTGTTTGTTTTGTTTTGAGGTAAAATTCACATATTATGTAATTAACCTTTTAATTGTATTTTTATTGATTAATTGATTAATTTTATTTTTTTCAGTGTTCCAAGATTCAATTTTTATGCACCACAACCAGTGCTTCATGGAATACGTACCCTTAATTAACATGCATAATTAACCTTTTTAAAAGGTATAATTCAGTAGCACTTCAGTCATAACGTTTTGTAACCACCACTTCTTTCTAGTTTCAAAACTATCTTATCATCCAAAAAGGACGTTTGGTATTCTTTACCTCATCGAGAATTTTTAGGTCAGTTAATTTAAGATCTTTCTCTATTAAGTTCAATGTCTGGGCTTCTTTAGGGATGGTTCCTATGATTCTTTTTCTTCTTCTGATGAAATGGTCACACGCTCCTGTTTCTTTATATTCACTGTAATTTTAGTTTATAATGAGACATTTTAAATATGGTAATGTGGAACTCTGGGGAGCAGAATTCTCACAGGCTCCCAGGGATTATTGTTTTTTCATGTTAAGGGCTGCAGTTATTCATTTGTTTAGTGACTTTTCCAAATTTTTTTGTTGTTGTTGGTGGTGGTGGTTTTGTTTTTTGTTTTGTTTTTTTTGTTTTGTTTTGTTCCCCCCTCAAAAAGACTATATTCCTCGTCATGTGTGGTCACTGAATTCTCTGTTCCACTGTCACCGTGATAGCCAGAGACTTGACAGAGCTTTCCTTGAGTATCAGAATCCAATTAAAAAAAAAATGTTCTGGTTTCCTGGGTGGTTCAGTAGGTTAAGCATCAGACTCTTGGTTTTGGTTCAGGTCATGATCTTAGGGTTGTGAGATTGAGCCCCATGTCAGGCACCACACTCAGCAGGGAGTCTTCTTGATTTTTTCCTTTCCCTCTCTCCCTTTGCCCCTCTTCCCACTTGCTCTCTCTCTAAAATAAGTAAATAAAATCTTATAAAAAAGAAAAAAGAAAGAAAATGTTCTGTCTCCTGAAATTCCTTTGATAGATGCCACCTGAAAACTGCTTCAGTGTAATGACATTGAAAAAATTATTAGCCTCTATGCCAGTCTCTCAGCAATCAACTGGGAAGACCAAAACATGCACCTCATTTTTTTGGAGGACACTGTCTTAACTGCCCACCCTGGCAACAGCAAGTTGCAAGAGAAAAGCAGCTATTTCCCATGACTGCCTTCTCTGAATTTGGGGAATAATAGCTGCCATTCAAAACACCAGAATTCAATGACTATTACCAGCCTCTTTCTTCATCAAGTGTTCTCCTGGACGATACAAATGTTTTTGTAAAATGCCAAGTTCCAAATATTTCCAATAGTTCTTTCCAGCCCAATAGCTTTTTGGGGGAGGGACCAATTTCTAAAGCATCACGCTCTATCATCTTCCATGATATCACTTGGATACTATGTTTTTGACCCTGAGCCAAAATAATGTTCATTTTTAACCACTGAATTTTCCAGTGAAAGCCTAAGTGAGCTTGCCCAAATTTCCCACTCAGAATTGCCTCTTTCCTTAAAAAATAATAATTCTTAAATATGTACTTTTCAAATTCATTAATCAATAGAGTTTTTATAGGATAATATCACTGGAAGCAGTTTTACATTATAGGAAATTAAAATTTGCAAAGTTTGGGATAATTACTCCAAGAGTGTATTAAGGAAAATAACCCATGTTTTGATATCTTGGTATCCTTTCTTTATGGTGCCACAAACAGTTTGCTAATGTTAGGAGTGGGGTTTGAACCCAAAGGCTAGAAAAAGTGCCAAGAAGACCACAAAGAAGAATTAAAATGCATTTGATCCATTCAAAAAGAATGAGGAAGGGTTCAAAGAGAATTCAAAGAGAATGCAAAGAGAATGAGGAAGGGTTGAAAATAAGGCTGTGAAAAATCTGTATTCTTTAAAATATTATATACAATATTTAATATGAGTATTTTCATTTTGGCATTTTTAATCTGATAGTATCTAATATAACAGAATAAAAGAACATAAAACTGCTCCTACAATTTAATTCAGAAAAGTAGTCTTTTCATAATACTATAACCACATTCTTTATTTCTTAAAGGTCTCTCCATGGAATATTAATACATATTCTTTTTATGCAAACTCATTTTGACAGCAATAGTACAAGCATATGATTCATTTCCATTTAGATTTCTTACTTATTAAAAATAATTTAAGAAAAAAGTTTAGCTAGTATAATTTATTAGGCAGTACAAAGACATTTGTATGATGCTTATAGTTCAAACTTGATTTAACATTTAAAAATAATTTATAACAGAAAAGAAAAATACATTCATACTGACACATGTCTTGAAATTCAAAATATATGCTAGATGTGAATAGATATCATACATTTTTCTCTATAATGATTTGTTCATACTTGGAGACAGCACATTTGAGGAATTTTCATTTGAATAAGAATGAAAATTCTGAGCATTAAAATATACTAAATTGATTTCAATTAAAGGATGTTAATGTTATGTTAGTGTCTCCATCCCACCCCTTCTATATCCATTGTCCAGGAATTGTAGTTATTTCAATGCATTATCATGACTTTTATTTCTAAGTAGAAAAATGTATGTGGGAAGATGGATAGAACCTAAAAAGAATTTCTGGGCTCAGGCATTATTAAAGGCAACAATGTGGAATTACTAGCTAATTGGAAGAATAACATTGGCATTGAGACAGTAAAGTCATTTAACAAAACGAATTATTTTGTTGTTTCATTCCATATATAGCAGTCTGGTTTCAGTTAACTTGATAATTTGAAGAAAATGTATTAGGAAAATTATCCCTCTTCTCTATTTTACTTTGGGTAAATCTGAATGGTACGAACATTGGAAAAAGAGGTAAATAATTTTATGAGTTAATTAGTTAATCTTTATTGATAGCTTCTGGGTAGCTAGTACTGTGCTCTGGAGTTTCAGAAGAATGATTCATGTCTATTTCATGGATCTCACAGTATAGTGGTAGAGGCAGACAGAGTAATAGATACCTAGTGAGCAGTGTGGTTGGAGCTACAATATGGACTGGATCTTTGATAAATTACAGGGCAATTTAGGAGAATGGGAGGTCACTTTACACACATACAGGGAAGATTCTGCCTGTATCTAAAAGGAAGTATTTTTGCTGAAAACTCCTTGAATTATTTCATTGAGTAACTCTTCAATTTTCATGGAACACTTTTTATTTTCATTTTTTTGTAAACTTAAAAAACACATTCCCAGTAATATGTTTCTTTGAGTTTAATAATTATATGTTCATTTAGGGTAGATATGATTCAAATTTATATTGGATTAAGTAACATGAATTTTTGTTTCATATAAAGTTCAATACATAGGCTTCATTCCCAAAGTCACTTCATAGTCTGAGATGGATGCATCAGCTATCACCTCTAAATGTTTGAGAGGAGGAAGCACATGATGCTCACTTCCTTGTGGGGATACCTCAGCCACCTTTTAAGGTTGCTTTCCAGAAGCTGATGGAGGGCCTACATATCCAGGCCATACCATAGTTCCTTAGGAATAATCTCCAAGGAAAAAGTGAGCATATATATATTCCCAAATACCTCAGCTCTGTTCTCCCCTTTTCACTACTTAAAAAAAAAAAAAATTACCTGTATTCCATATATTTGCCAATAAACACAATGTTAAATAGGTGATGAGGATTAAGGAGTGCACTTGTGATGAGTCCTTGCTATTTTCTGAAGTACTGAATCACTGTATTGTACACTAAAAACTAACATAACACTGTATGTTAACTAACTGGAATTTAAACAAACATTTAAATGAATAAATAAATAACCAAACTTAAAATTATTTTTTACCCTCATTCTTCCTCAACACAAGGCAGAAGCATTTGGATCTAGAGGACTGGAGCCATGGTATGACAAAAAAATCAGGAGATAATTGCTTTATATTATGTCTCCAGTATTCTTTTTACTAAAAACAAGTTATTGATATTTCTCTGATGAGATGGTATAAGGTATAACTTAGAAATGCAAAGGTGAGGGGCGCCTGGGTGGCTCAGTTGGTTAAGAAATGCAAAGGTGAGTGTATGGCAGCCTAATACTTAAGGATAAAACTAGTTTTGTCACTTGCTGGCCATGTGACCATGGGCAAATCTAAGACGTTTAATCCTCAACTGAATTTGTAAAATGTAGGTAATAAAATACAGGGTTGGAACTAGAGTTTACTTGTATGCCAAAGATGGTACCTCCAGATGCATTAATCTAGATAACAAATATTTAACATAAATTTTAAAAATCAAAATTATTACAAAGTATAAATGATGAAAATATTGAAATTTATAGTAATATAAGACCCTTTATGTAAATGAATTATGTATATCATCTCATTTATGTATATCAATTATATATATCATCTCAATTACCTCACCTTAATCCTGGCTCTGATAAAATACCTCACAAAGTTATTGTAAGAATTAAATAAACACATACAAAACAAGAACTCAATCAAACAAGGTCATATCCACTATATGATTTGAATTTGACAATTACTTTTTAATATTTATAATTGAAATATAGTATTTATAATATTTACTATATAAAGTATCCAATGTTATATTAATTTCAGTGTGCAATGGAGTGATTCAACAATTCTCTATGTTACTCAAAGCTCACCACAACAATTCTCTACATTACTCAAAGCACACCATATGTCACCATACAACATCACTACAATATTATGGACTATATTCCCTATGCAGTACTTTTTATCTCTATGACTTAATTATTTTATAACTGTAACTTTACACTTATTAATCCCCAATACCTATTTTGCCCTTCCCCTCACTCCCTTCTTCTCTGAACCACTGGTTCTCTGCATTTATGGGTCTGAATTGTTTGTTTTGTTTTTTTTTAGAGTATATGTCTTTCTCTGACTTATTTCACTTAACATAATACCCTTTAGGTTCATCCATATTGTTGAAAATGACAAAATTTCATTCTTTTTGTAGTTGAGTAATATTCTATTGTGTGTGTGTATATTTTGTGTATATATATATGTGTACATACCTATATGTGTATATATATATATATATACACACACACACACACACACATATACTAGATTTTCTTTATCCATTCATCTATTAATAGACAGTTGGGTGATTCCCCACCTGGGCTATTGTAAATAATGCTGCAATAAACATGGGAACATAAACATTTTCAAATTAGTGTTTTAATTTGCTTTGGGAAAATACCCAACAGTGAATTACTGGATCTAAGGTATCTCTGTTTTTAACTTTTTGAGTAAACTCCATACTGTTTCCCACAGTGGTGGCATCAACTTACATTCTTACCAACAGTTCATGAGCATTCCCTTGTCTTCACATCCCCACTAACAATTATCTCTTGTCTTTTTGATACTAGCTATCCTGACTGGTGTGAGGTGATATGTGGTTTTGATTTACATTCCCCTGATGGTTAGTAATGTTCAGCATTCTTTCATGTGTCCATTGGCCACCTATATGTCTTTGGGAAAATGTCTACTGAGGATATCTGCCAATATTTTAATTGGATTGTGTTCTTTTTGGTGTTCAGCTATATAAGTTCTTTATATATTTTTGATATTAACCCTTATCAGATATATCATTTGCAAATATCTTCTCTCATTTAATAGGTACATTTTTGGTTTGTTGATTCCTTTGCTGTGCAAAACCTTTTTATTTTCATGTGATCCCAGTAGATTATTTTTGCTTTTGTTTCTCTTGCCCGAGGACACATACCCATAAATATGTTTCTAAGGTTAATATTCAAGAGATTACTGACTAGGTTTTCTTTTCAGAGTTTTATGGTTTCAGGTCTCACATTTAGTATTTAATCCATTTTGAATTTATTTTTGTATATAGTATAAGAAAGTGATCCAGTTTCATTCTTTTTCATGTAGCTATCTAGTTTTCCCAGCAATGTTTATCGAAAAGACTGTCTTATCCCCCATTATATAGTATCATCTCCTTTGTCACAGATTACTTGACATTGTAAGTGTGGTTTATCTCTAGGGTCCCTATTCTGTTCATTGATCTATGTGTCTATTCTTAGGACAGTAACATAATGTTTTGATTAGTATAGCTTTGTAGCATATCTTGAAATCTGGGATTGTGATACCACCAGCTCTGTTCTTCTTTCTCAAGATTGCTTTGACTATTTGAGGTCTTTTGTAGTTCCATACAAATTTTAGGATTATCTGTTCTAGTTCTGTGAAAAATGCTATTGATATTTTGATAGGAATTGTAGATTGCCTTAGATAGTATGGACACTTTAACAATATTAATTATTCCAATCCATAAACATGCTATATCTTTTTCTTTGTGTGATCTTTAATTTCTTTCATCAATATCTTGTAGTTTTTTATAGTATAGGTTTTTCACTTCCTTGGTTAAATTTATCTTGAGGTATTTTATTCTTTTTGGTACAATTATAAACATAAATATATATTTATATTATATTTATATTATAAATATAAATAGGATTGTTGTATTAATTTCTCTTTTATTTGGGATTAGAAACACAAGATAATTCAGGATATTAATTTTGTATCCTGCAACTTTACTGGATTTATTTAATTGTTCTTAAAAGTTTTGCTAGAGCCTATAGGGTTTTTTTTTTTTTTTTGTAGTGTTGTGTCATCTGCCAATAGTGACGATTTTTAATTTTCCCTTAAAAATTTGGATGCCTTTTGTTTCTTTGTTATATGTGTGTGATTGCTACAGCTAGGATGTCCAATAATCTTTTGAATAAAAGTGGTAATAGAGGGCATCCTTCCTTGTTCCTGATATTAGGGGGAAATTGTTTAGCTTTTCATCATTTTTATGTTAGCTATGGATTTTTTATATATGGCTTTTATTATGTTGAGGTATATTCCCCCTAAATCTACTGTATTGAGAGTTTTTCCATGAACAAATGTTATATTTTGTGAAGTGCCTTTTCTGACTCTATTGAGATAAATACTGAATTTTATCTTTTCTTTTGTTAATATGTATCATACTGATTGATTTATGAATACTTAACCATCCTTGCAACCTTGGAATAAGTCCCACTTGATCATGGGAATGATTCTTTTAATGTATTGTTGAATGTGGATTGCTAATATTTTGCTGAGGATTTTTGCATACCTGTTCATCAGAAATACTGACCTATACTTTTTGGAATATCTTTTTTGTTCTTTGGTTTTATTTTTTGGTATCATGGTAATGCTGGCTCCTTAAAATAAATTTAGAAGTTTTTCTCCCTCTTCTATCTTTTGGAACACTTAAAAATTTGTTTGTTGAGAATTCAATTTTGCTACTAGTAATTGGACTGTTCAGTTTCTCCATTTCTTCCTGATTGAGTTTTAGAAGATCGTGTTCCTAAGAATTCATCCATTTCTTTTAGGTTGCCCAATTTGTTGGTATATAATTTTTCATAGTATTCTCTTATAGTTTTTTTTTCTACAGTATCAGTTTTTATTTGTTCTTCATCACTTCTGACTTCATTTATTTGAGTCCACTCTTTTTTTTTTCCTTTTTTTTTTTTTGTAAGAGTCTGGGTAAAGTTTTAACAATTTGTTTATTCTCAAAGAAACAGTTCTTTGTTTCATTGATCTCTTTTGGTGGTGTTTTTTGTTTTGTTTTGTTTTGTTGTCTCTATTTTATTTTTTTATTTATTTTTTCAGTGTTCCAAGATTCATTGTTTATGCACCACAACCAGTGCTCCATGCAATACGTGCCCTTAATACCCACCACCAGGCTCACCTAACCCTCCACCTCCTTCCCCTCCAAAACCCTGTTTGTTTCTCAGAGTCCACAGTCTCTCATGGTTCATCTTCCCCTCTGATTTCCCTCAACTCACTTTTTCTTTCCTTCTCCTAATGTCCTCTCTGTTATTCACTATACTCCACAAGTAACTGAAACCATCTGATAATTTACTCTCTCTGTTTGACTTATTTCACTCAGCATAATCTCCTCCAGTCCCCTCCATTTTGATACAAAAGTTGGGTATTCATCCTTTCTGATGGAGGCATAATACTCCATTGTACATATGGACCATATCTTCTTTATCCATTCATCTATTGAAGGGCATCTGGGCTCTTTCCACAGTTTGGTGACCGTGGCCATTGTTGCAATGAACATTGGGGTACAGATGACCCTTCTCACTTCATCTGTATCTTTGGGGTAAAGACCCAGTATTGCAATTGCAGGGTCATAGGGTAGTTCTATTTTTAATTTCTTAAGGAATTTCCACACTGTTTTCCAAAGTGGTTGCACCAACTTGCATTCCCACCAACAGTGTAAGAGGGTTCCTCTTTCTCCACATCCTCTGCAACACTTGTTGTTGACTGTCCTGTTGATTTTGGCCATTCTAACTGGTGTAAGGTGGTATCTCAATGTGGTTTTGATTTGAATATCCCTGATGCCTAATGATGATGAATATTTTTTCATGTGTCTATTAGCCATTTGTATGTCTTCATTGGAGAACTGTCTCTTCATGTCTTCTGTCCATTTTTTGATGTGATTATCTGTTTTTTTGAGTGTTGAATTTGAGGAGTTCTTCTCTATTTTATTTCTGCTCTAATCTTTATTATTTACATCCTTTTACTAACTTTAGGCTTTGATCTTTTTTTGTAGTTTCTTTTTGTGTGAGATTAGTTTGCTTATTTGAGATTTTTCTTGTTTCTTCAGGTAGGCATCTATCACTGTACATTTCATATGTAACATCCTATGTGTACAGAAATCTATATTAAATTGATGGTCTCTTAAATTTGAACACACTCTAAATGCACTAAATTTTTACTCGCCATTCCACATTTATGTATATAACATATTTTGCATCTTTTTAAAAATTTTTTGTGTCTTTTGACTAATTTTTGTGGATATAATTGGTTTTACTACTTTTGTATTTTAATATCCATACTAGTTTTATAAGTGATTAATCTACTAACTTTATTATATGTTTGCTTTTACCATGACTTTTTTTCTCTTCATAGTTTTCTTTTACTTATGGTCTTCTCTTTCCACTTAGAGAATTCCTTTCAACATTTCTTACAAGGATGGTTTAGTGGTGATGAACTTCTTTAACTTTCATTCATCTGGGAAATTCTCTACATTCAATTCTGAATAATATCTTGCTTTGTTGAGTCTTCTTGGTTATAGAGGTTTTTATTTTTGTTTTTCCTTTTCAGCACTTTGAATTTATCATTGCCACATTCTATGGATTGCACACTTTCTGCTGAAAAATCAGCCTTAAGTGGTTTCCCTTAATATAATTCTTTTCTTTTTCTTTCTCTCTCTCTCTCTCAATTCCCTTGCTGCTTTTAAGATTCTCTTTTGGTCATTACTTGTTGCCATTTTAATTATTATACAACTCGGTGCAGACATCCTTGAGTTCATTTTGTTAGGTGCTCTCTGTGCTTTCTGGACTTGGATTTCTTTTATTTACCAGATTAGGGAAGTTTTCAGTTATTAGTCCTTCAAATAGGTTTTCAGATCCCTTCTCTCTCTCTCTCTCTTCGCCTTCTGAGAACTCTATAGTATTAATGTTTCCTTAACATGTGCCAATTTTTTATCCTGCTTTCTTTTTGTTATTTGGCTTAGTTGCTTTCCATTAGCCTGTCTTCCAGATCACTGATATGTTCTTCTGCATCCTCTCGTCTGTCGATTGCATCTAGTGTATTTTTCATTTATTACTGTATTCTTCAGGTCTGAGTAGTTCTTTTTATATTTTACATGTGTTTGTTGTCATTATTACTGAGTTCATCTACTCTTTTCTCAAGTCTAATGATTATCTTTATGACCATTACTTCAAATTCTGTATCAGACATATTGCTTATGTCTGTTTCATTTTTGTGTCATATGGCTTTATTCTTTAATTTGGATTTGTTTCTCTTACCTCTCATTTTTTTTTTAACTCTTTGTGTTTGTTTCTATGTATTTGATAGGGTGTCTATGTCTACTGGTCATGGAATATTTGGCTTCATGTAGAAGAGGTCCTATGTTTCCCTACAGCACAACCCCCCCCCCCATCATCATAACCATATGCTCCAGGACTCTCCTCTATGTGTATTACGTGTACTCTCCTATTGTGACAAGCTGTAATTGCTAAGGAAACACGTTGTGGGGCTGACCTTCTGCCCAGCTGACTATACTGATTCACTTTGCCTGCTGTGGGTGCACTGGGCAAGATTTTCTCTCTGTTTTATTGAGAGCCTTTCTGCACCTGTCACAGGGGCTAGTACTCAGCCTTGCTGTCTGCAATTAGCCTCTGCCACAGCTGCAGAGGAACCCAAAGACAGGACTTATTCCCCAAATAGCCATCTAAGAGGCCCATCTGTAGGAACCTGAGGTTGTGCTGGTATTTGGATTTCCCTCTCCTTCCTCCCCAGGACAAGGTCAGTTTGGATTGGTGCTGAGCAATGTTGGGGCTGCCTGACAAGTATGGCAGGGTAGGATCTACTCTGGAGGGATGCCTGCAAAAGTGAGTGTTGGATGGGGTGTGTCTGCAAGGAAATGCTGGGGTGAGCACTTCATGCTTGCAAGGTAAAGACTGTTATAACTGGCTCCTGGAAGCATCTGGCTCTCTATGCTGGAAGAAGGCAGGAAAAAACTAACACTTTTGTTCCTGGAGATTTCTTTTGCATATCCCTGTCCCTCTGGCAAATGTCCTAAAATTAGTCAGTAAATCTCTTTCAGATATATCACAAGCACTTTCAAAATGCTGCTTCTTGCTGTGTCTCAGGCTCTTCCTTAGCTTACTGGATCTTTAAGGGCAGGAATTTTGTTTCTTATCAGTCCCAGAGTCAAGCCCTACTGATTTTTAAAGCTCCTAAAGTTATTCCCTACTGATTTTCAAAGCCAAATGTTAGGGGGACTCATCTAACTAGTACAGGTCCTCAGCCTGAGATGCCCAGAATGGGGTGCGATACCCTTGCTCCACTGCACTTGTAATGTTTCCCATGTGTGGTTAGTTGCACTGGGGTTTGGTTTCTGATTGCTTTTCTGTCCTTCGTACCCTTTTCAGTTTGGCTTTCTCTCTTTGACCAGCTGTGGATGATCTTTTCTGCCCTTCTTTACGCTGTTTCCAGAGCTAGTAAATTTAGCTGTTGCTTTTATGTGTCTATCTGCTCAGGATCCACCTACTTCTCCAATTTCCCCCTACAGCCAATTAGTTACTTTCCTGAAAAGCACTAACACTTGGCCATAGATGTGTAATTCAGTATCTTATTTCAGAAGTGGAAACATCACAATATAAACCTCAAAATAATTAGTGATACTAAGTGTAATGCCTACTACATGAATAGAACTAAAATTTTTGTATCAAAATGCAAGTGCTCAATTATGATCTTATTACATATCAATTCATCATTCCAGTGCTATTTACTTCTTGGTATAGTTGCTTTAACAGATTAATGGGGCTTTCTCATTTTTATTATTTATTACCATCAACAAATTCTCATAAAAATTTCTAATATAGAAGTTAGTGGAAGGTATAGTATAAGTGAAGAGAAGAATTGTTATTTATCACTAAATGAAATGATTATTTTTATTTCTTTTAACAATAATTTGACACAGTTTTTGAACTTAAATTAATAGCTTGTATAAAAAATGTCCTAGAAGTTAGCACTGGAGATATACTCTTCTACATGCCAAAGATTGAGAAGATCTTAAAATGTATTCCTTAAACAAAGGTAATTTTTACTAAAATGTATAGGTAAGACCTGTGAGGGACACTTGGGTGGCTCAGTCATTAAGTGTCTGTCTTCAGCTCAGGTCATGATCCCAGGGTCCTGGGATCAAGCCCCATGTCCAGCTCCATGTTCTGTGGGAAGCCTGCTTCTCCCTCTCCCACTACCGCAACTCCTGTTCTTTCTCTGGCGCTTGCTCTCTCTGTCTCTCTGTAAAATAAAATAATTTTTAAAAAGACCTGTGACTCTTGAAATTGTCATAATAGTGTAATCATGTTTCATAAGTAGCAATATAAAAACCAAGAAATAATTCCATATTTGACAAAGCTTTTATTTAAAAAAAATAGTTATTGGGGCACCTGGATGGCTCAGTTAGTTAAGCATCTGCCTTTGGCTCAGGTCATAATTCCAGGATCCTAGGATAGAGCCCTGAATCGGGTCTCTGCTCAGTGGGAAGCCTGATTCTCCCTCTCCCTCTGCCTGCTGCTCTGCCTGCTTGTGCTCTCTTTCTCTCTCTGTGTCAAATAAATAAAACTTAAAAAAAAAAAAAGTTATCATCCAATTTAGGACAGATTGAGAAATATCTGTACAAATACTTAATCTTAGTAACTCTTATATAGGAAAAGTTCGTAAATATGTATTGAGGAGTCTGGTTAAAAAATCATGTGTCTCATCTGTAGTTTAAATTGCTGTGTGATGTTGGGTAACTTGCTTCATCTCTGTGTGTTGAATTTTTTTATCTGCTAAATGGGAATAGCAATATAACAGTTACTATGTAAGCAGCACTAATTAAAAAGCATGTTTCAAAGTGTGACATAAATGTTAGTTTTGATAATTTTTGAACATTCGTTCATCCATAAGCCTAGCAAATATTTTTGATAGCATAACATGTCTATGACATATGACCCCTTTTATTCTATAATATTTACTTCTTTGCTGTTAATTTGCTCTTAGTTGATTTCTGATTACTTATCCATTAGGTACATATCACATATTTGGGATGTTCTCATTCGCCCCTAATAAGAAAGAATTAACACTATAGCTAAAATATCACCTGCTTTATGAGGGATACACTAAGCTTCATTTGACCTCTGTGCACTCATATAATTTTATTTGAAAGAGCATGTTATAACTAATTGTTTGTATTATTCTGTATCTACTGTTGTTTAAGGACAGTGGATGTCTCATCTCCCTCATTATATGCAGAGTCCTGAGGATACAGTGTTGGGAACAGAGATCCACAGGAATCATCATTTGAATTGATGTCTCAAAAATCACGTGCATTAGCTTGAACTATTAGGCAACTGCAATTTGTTCTATTAAAATGGAGGAAGGATGGAAGATCTATTACAAATTGTTTGGATTATCTAATAAGTGTGACTGTCAAATGCAGAAGGGAAGATTATAATAATGAAGATCTCAAAGTTCATCATGGATCAGATATTCCTAATGATAAGCACTCATTAATATCCAACATTAGGAAAGAACCATTATGCAAGAATTAGAGTTCTGTTGGGAAAGGTTAATAATTTAAGTGACAGAATATGATCCTCTATTTTAATAAGATGTGAGCATTTGCATATGGTGATTCTTCAGCTATAAATTTTGACAAACCCCATCTAATGCATAAAACAAAAGTATTTTCTTTTTTTCAACCAAGCTATTACTTTATGTGATGGAAAAATGTTCACACTTGGTGGGTTATTTTGTATTGACTCTTAAATAGGACTTGTTCATATTCTTCCTTTTGTGGACATTAGCCACTATTTCTCTTTAGCCCTGGCTGAGACATTTGGGTATATTTTGTAGCAAAAATAATTATAATATGTTTGACTTCCCTTTCGATTTTCACTTTAATTTCCAACTTAATTACAGATACATCAGGTGATAGCTCTATCACTCAAACATTTCATCTGGGACAATATTTTTCTCATGTCAGTACTCTGACAGATCATGTATGTCCCATGTTCTATTTAAATATAACACATAGGCTAATTCATCCATTGAACCTTATCTTCTCCCCTCTCTCAACTTCCTTTGAAAAAAAAAAAAAAAAAAGGCACTTGGGCACCTGGGTGGCTCAGTGGGTTAAAGCCTCTGCCTTCGGCTCAGGTCCTGATCTCAGGGTTCTGGGATTGAGTCCTGTATCGGGCTCTCTGTTCAGCAGGGAGCCTGCTTCTCCTCTGTCTCTGCCTGCTGCTCTGCCTACTTGTGATCTCTCTCTGTGTGTCAAATAAATAAATAAAAATCTAAAAAAAAAAAAAGGCAAAATAGGGGATGAGATTTGTTTTCTGATAAATATTGAATGATATTATGGAAAACGTTCAGTGTTAAGATAGGTGGTGACAAATTAAGTGAGGAGTATATTTGCAAAAGCAAGATTAAGAGACTGAGAAACATAGAATTGCCTTTATAGCTTTTACTCTGGACAAAAGGGGTACATCATGCAGCCCATATTCCAGAATCTTTTTACACCATTTCACAAACCCTACAGCCGCTACTTCTGTTGTGATTACTGTATCACCTCCTGTCATTGCCCACTTGAAAGTGAAGAAATGGCTCTAAGGAAATGAACAAACTGACACTTGTGATTTACTTTGCTTTTGTTCTTTGGCTGAAATAACACAAATCACAGATCTCCTTCTTTCCCTTCAGAAATGTACTTCTCCTAGATCTCTAATTATGTGAGAGTGTGATTTGGTCCAGAAGATTTAACATGCACTGTATGTTGAAAAGCAAGCACAGTCCATATTCAATTTGACTTCTTCATAAATTTTTAAATATTAAAATGATTAGGTCAGATTTAGGACCAATTTCCTGAGAAAGTTCATGATTAAAAGGTTCAATCAGTCCCTGACCATGAAACCATCAAGCAGTCAACACACCTTTAGAATTTATGAAGGAGGAGGAAAGAGGTTACTGATCTCTGCTTTCTATATTGCCAAACTGATGTGTACATGGAATTTAAGTAATATAATACATATTCATGCTGACAGCTAATTTTCAGGCTAATGCAATTCAAAACAGAAAAGATAATGAACCCTAAAAAAACAGAGTTTGTAAATGGAAATGCTGACAGACTCTTAACTCTAATAGCTGTGCTATTGGGCACCACAAAAATAACAAAGCTAATTTTAATGAAGATTTGAAAGTAGATGAGGCATTTATCTTCGGTAATTATGGTTCTTCTGTAGGACTAATATCTAAATGGAATTTAAACCATTTAAATGACCCAAGGGAGGGGACAATTGTAGGAATAATTCTTGCTCAGTGTGACTGCATATAGTTTATATGTATGGTTATATTTCAAGAGCATTTTTTTCCATGTGGAACCAGATACATTCCAATTATAAATATACTATTTTTTCTAAGTATGATATGAGAAAATCTGCTTCCAAAACAAATCTAGTATCATTTTCTTAAATGATGCTTTTTAGAATTAATTCATTTAGAAAACTGTTGATATCATCCCATTATCAACAATTTCAAGCCTTGTTATCCACCTGTTTAGCCCCTTTCTATCTTTTATTAACCTTAGCATCTTGGTTGATGCCCTTGTCAGACCTGCTTTCTGACAGACTTGTTCCCCCTGACTCTGGGGGTCAGTTATATTCATTTATGCTACAAATAACTATTAAGAACCGTTCATATGCTAGGCAATATATTTAATCCTCCAGAGAATATATGTAACATATTCAAATACAAATACAGTTCTTCTGTAGGAAACTGCAACCTAATCACAGAGACAGAATCCTGCAAAAAGGGAAAAAGTATCCCTAGTGAACACTCTAGATACAGTTTTAAGCTATTGGCTTCACATGCATTATTCCCTATTATCTTCCCCAAACTCCTCAAAAATAAGTATTATGTTTAGTTCTCGAAGACCTTTTATTCTGCTGAACATTTGGTCATTTTTCTTTTCCATTAATGAAACCATTTGCTAAAGTAAAAACTCTACTTAGTCTTTACCACTTCGACAATGGGAATCTAACTTATAGATTATAAAATATTTTCTCATGGATTATTTCTTTTGAACTCCACAAAAAATGAATTAAACACCTGAGTTCTTATTTATTTTCTTAAATATATGTGAAGTAAATGAAGCATAGTGGATGGACAAATGCTGAAATTATGCAATGGCTAAGAAAATTGGGCTTTATTTTTTACATTTTAAAATAAAAATTGTTATTTTTGGACAAGTTCAGATTTGTAGAAAAATTGTAAAGATAGTATGGAGAGTTCCCATATCTAATTTCCCTACATCTAAGTTCCCTACATCTAATTTCCTTTATTATCAATATCCTATATTAATATGGTACATTTATGACAACAAATAAATAATATAGAAACACCATTACTAATCAAAGTTTATATTCAGGTTTTGGTTTTTACCAAATGTCCCTTTTTGTTTAGGAATCCCATTACAGGTATGCCATTACATTTGTCATGAGTCTTTAGGCTCTTCTTGGCTGTGGCAGCTCCTTGGACTTTCCTTGTTTTAGATGAACTTGACAGCTAAGGAGTACTATTCAGATAATATGTACACTGTCTTAGTTGTGATTTTTCTAGTGTTCTTCATAATTAGATTAAGGTTATGGGTTTTGGGGGAGACACCAAGGAGGTGAAATATGATTTCATCATATCACATAGAAGATACATACTATAGTTATAGCATATTACTATTGATGTTGACCTTGGTCATCAGACTCAAGTATTTTTTATCAAGTTTCTCCATTGTAAATTTCCCTTTATCCCTCTGTTTCATACTGTACCTTTTGAAAGAAAGTCTCTATGCACAGGTCACACCTAAGGAGTGGGAGTTACGCTCTACCTTCTTGAAAGGAGAGTATATAAACTCTTTGGAATTCTTCTGCATAGAAGAAGAATTCTTCTCCCTGGTTATTTGTTTATTCAATCACATGTTTATATCAGTATGGATTCAGGAATATGTATTGTATACTTTAGGGTAGAATCCAATTCTACTTTATTTTGTTGCTCAAAGTGATCCAACTTTGGCCATTGGCAATAATTTCAGTTGGTTCTGGAGTCCTTTCAATAAACCATTATCGATGTAGTGTGTTGTTTTATTGTTTTTACTTTGTTTTGTTCAAACAGACGCTTATTTTCTGGCACTTACAAGATGTTCTAGGCCTATACTTCCTGCCCCTTCTTAGAATTATCCTTTTTTTTCAAGAAGACTTGTTTTTAGAAGCCAACATCTAGTTGCTAGGTATGTTTCTTGCTATATTCTTGTTCTTCATAAGTTCACTTTCCACCAAACTGCATTTTGCATACCCTGAGCATAACGTATGAGGGGTGAGAGATATTCTGTTCTGACTGAGTTCCTCTGAAGGATGAGAGTCTGCTATTTTGTCTTTTGAAACTATAGCTGAGACTAGCATTCTATTTTGCTTGCTATCCTTGATGTGGTTTTTACACTATTATATGAGGTTACATTTTGTATACCTGTTTTACACATGAGGAAAAAAGAGCTCAATGTTCTCAAGTGATACATGTTTTCAAAGTTTATATGTGTGTGTGTGTGTGTGTGTGTGTGTGTATACACATTGATTAGACATGAATTTGAAATTATATGTTACTATCCCATAATGTTAAAAGCCTGCCATAAATTACCTCTGTGCTGGTCATTGAAGCCATGGTGCTTCGACTGCAATAACTATTGATCTAAGAAATAGGTCTGGTTATAGTCTGCCTTGGTTTCTGATCTTAGTCACAAGGTCAGTGAATGCATTTCAGAGGAATGAATTTACATTCCTAAGAGACAATTAAATAAGAGTCTAAATTTCTCTCTTTTGTTGAAAGCATTGAATGGCTAAGCTTGTTTAATAAAGATAATTTGGTAGAATGCATTTGATACATTCAGTAAGTAGTTATTAAGTACAATGTGCCAGCAATGCATTAAAAAGTGGTGATAAAGGACTTCAATATTTTTGGCACATCTAAAGGGATTTATCCATAAAAAGGAAGAAAAACATTTAAGCAAATAAATAAAGGAAAAGAAATAGAGACTTAAGTGTGTAGAATTGAATGATACTTCTCAGACTTCAGTGTGTCTAATTTCATTGGAGAATTCCATTAAAACACATATTTTGATTCAGTAAATCCGGGGTGGCAACAGTGTTTGTGTATTCCATAAAAATGTGTCAGGTCACTATATTCAGAAATAATGTTGTCAAGAAGAGTAAGGCACAAAGGAATGAATAATTTTATAAGGAGAAAAGTCAGAAAGAGTGCATAAGTGAAAAAGTACAGATTAGAGATAAAATGAGTAGGTTAAAGAAAAAGGGGATCAGTATTTGGTAAATAAAACATTTAAAGGTAAAATATTAATTATAAAAATGGTCCGCATTTCATTTTGTGACACAAGGCTTTGTTAGGGAATATATATTTTCATTATATCCTCTATTAAGTCTGATTTTATGGCTATATTTCTCTTAATTTATAGCCAGATTTTTTTAACACAAAAATTCCTTAGAATTGAAATGTCGAGTATTTTTCCCCATGATTTCACAAAGGGGTATAGTGTGTGTGTGTGTGTGTGTGTGTGCGTGCGTGTGTGTGTGTGTCTTGGGCTGTAGAAATTTCAGAATGTGTTCCTCTTCTGAGTTAAGTTATGCCTCAGTTCCTCAAGTTTATTTGATTGTATGTACATGAGTAGAGATTTGAAAGATCAAATTACTTTTTGATGACAGATACACTATCTTTCTACAGCATGATAATATGTACTCTTAATTATATTTTTAATTTCCTGAATTCTAGAAATAGTTTCCTGACTTATTTCCACAGCTCATTAATTAAAAATGTACAAGAATTGGGCAAGAGGTTTTTTTTTTCTTTTTTTTTTTTTAAAGGAGAGAAATGTTCTAGTTCTTGGCAGCTAGATTCTATTAACCTTTTATCTTTTAACTGTTCTTCAATGTGTGTTCTATAAAGCAAGTCAAATATTCCTTTTGAGATGAATTATTCAGTCAAAACAGTTCTGTTACCATATTCTGTGATAAAACAGCAAGCTATTGATTTGGCATTGCAAGTGAACTAGTTTATTTCTTTTTCACATTGTCATTTATCTTATTCTATTTGTATCTATACATGGATCTTGTAAGCCAATAAACATTTTATTCACTTGAGCTAGAATTCAGTTGAAATGTATTAACTCAGAAAATTGAAAAGAAATATATCAGATAGGTTTAAATACATTAGAATTCCATAACATACAAATGAAGTGTCTCTAGGAGAGACTCCAGTCTTCCAGCTGTGATAGAAGATGATCAAGATACCTACAAACATATTTTTTTAAAAAACCTAACTTAATTAAGTGAAAACTCATGCAGCACTCTGCTGGAAGAGTATCATCAAATCAAAAGAATGAGGAGCTGGATAAAGGTACCTTCATTGTTCAATCAGCTATACATACCTATTGATACTTAAAAGGAGATTGGCACTGATTCTCACTGCATGTAAATCTTTATAAATTCACCCAGCTAAAAATCTATCCAATTTTTTAAAAGCCCTTAAAATAACCCTGAAAAAAAAAACATAATGAATGCATTTCATAATATGGCTTCATGATAGCTATTCACATTTATTAGAATTACACAAAAGAATATCTTTTGTAATGCTGAAGTTTACATAATACTTAAAGTATGAGATCCCAGACTCTAGAATCATAATTTATCAGCTAAAAATAAACTCTACCAATATTATCAGACAAGGTACATGATTTAGTTTTGCATTACTTTCATCCTCATTAAATTAGAGAAATGAATACCTTCTTATAGAATAATTGCATGAGATAGTATATACTGAGCTGTTAATACAATGCCTGGAATATAGAATTATTATTGGTTTTATACATTGCTAGATGCATTAGCTAAATTTTTTTTTTTAAAGATTTTATTTATTTGTCAGAGAGAGAGGGAGAGAGAGCAAGCACAGGCAGACAGAATGGCAGGCAGAGGCAGAGGGAGAAGCAGGCTCCTGCCGAGCAAGGAGCCTGATGCGGGACTCGATTCCAGGACGCTGGAATCATGACCTGAGCCGAAGGCAGCTGCTTAACCAACTGAGCCACCCAGGTGTCCCAACATTAGCTAAATTTTTGAGCTAAATATCATCTGCTGATACTTTAGTTTTTTTTTTTTTAAGTTTTTATTTAAGTTTCAGTTAACACACAATGCAATATTAGTTTCAGGTATACAAAATAGTGATTCAACACTTCCATACAACACCTGGTGCTCATCAAAAGTGCAATGACAAGGGGAGTTAGAGAGGAGAAGGGAGTTGGCAGAAATTGGAAGGGGAGGTGAACCATGAGAGACTATGGACTCTGAAAAACAATCTGAGGGGTTTGAAGCGGCGGGGGCGGAAGGTTGGGGGAACCAGGTGGTGGGTATTAGAGAGGGCACAGATTGCATGGAGCACTGGGTGTGGTGCAAAAAAAAGGAATACTGTTATGCTGAAGATAAAAAAAATAATAAAATAAAAAAGTGCAATCCTAATCCTCATAACTAATATTTTACCCATTCCCCACACCACCTCCCCTTGTAACCATCAGTTCTCTATAGGTAAGAGTCTGTTTCTTGGTTCATCTCTCTTTGTTTTTTTTTCCCTTTGTTCATTTGTTTTGTTTCTTAAATTACACATATGAGTGAAATCATATGGTATTTGTCTTTTCCTGACTGACTTATTTAGCAAAACACTATCTAGCTCCAACCACATCATTACAAATGACAACAGTTCATTATCTTTATGGCTGAGTAATATTCCATTGTGTGAATATGTGCATGTTTGTGTGCATGTGTTTATGTCACATCTTCTTTATTCATTTATCAGTCGATGGATACTCAGACTAGTTCTGTCCTAAAGCTGCTTCAAGGGGAATGAAATGTGGCTTCCAGTATCTCAGAACATATTACATTTTCCATGTTGATTACTTCATACTAGGAAGAATAGAATCTAAAATTTCCTCTCACCTCTTGGAAAACCCTCTTTTGCCCCTCCTTCCCATACTTCTCCATTCTTGTTTCTATTGTTACACAACTAGTTTTTTTTTTTTTTTTGGTCACTCTATATTAGTTATTATTTCTGAGTATTTTAAATGGTAAGAATTGGCATAAGTTTCTGAAATTTATATAAATGGAAGCATACAGTGAATACTTTGCTTTTCTGATTTCTTTTACTTGGCATAACTATTTTGAGTTTCCTCCATGTTTTAACATATATTAATAATATATTCTATTTTGATGGACTTTTGGATTGCTTTCAGTTTGGGGCTATTATTGGAGAGTTGGTATGTACATTGATACTCAAGTCTTTGTATGGATCTACTTTTCATTTCTTTTGGGAAAACACCTAGAAGTAGATGGCTGGATCATATTGTACACATTTAAATTTTTAATAAATTGCCAGATTGTTTCCCAAAATATTAGGTTGATGAAATTATCAATTAGTTCTACTTTCCTGAAAGTGTATGCCAAGAATGAATAGTGAAATTTGTTTCCAAAAAACAAGAGAAGTAACAGCACAAGGAGTGAAATCCTAGGACTGAAATCCTAGGATTAAAATCCTAGGATGGCACTGTGCAACAGACCTAGGGAATAATCTATTAAAATAGTGTAAGAGAATGAAAGACCCTAAAATAGAGTTATGTGGAAAATATTTTTATATGGGAGAAGTTACAGACATATATGTCTGTGTATGTATGTGTGTATTGTGTGTGTGTGTGTGTATAGCAATTATAAACCCAGATAAATAAGTGGTAAAAGAAAAAAAAATAACATTACTACCTCTACAGTGAACAGTGTTTGCATATCATGATATAAAGCAATATTTACTGTATTAAATTTCATAGATAATATACATAAAACACATTAAATTTAAATTAAAAATTATGGTTTAAGAAAAATATAGTCTTCACAGTGCAGAAAATGAAAGTGTGGTTGAACAGAGATTGGGAGGGGAATTTAGATAGGTGAGCTAAAGGGAAGGTCATCTTACAAAGTAGGAAAGTTAAGAGATATTGACTATGGTTGTTAAAACAGTTAAAAAAAATAACTGTCTCTCTACCTCTTACAAAACTACAAAGACTAGCAATAGCAGAAATGATATTTGAAAGACTTGATTAGGGGTGATATATCTTTCTACATAATTTGTTTATATTCCTTATTAAGTAGAACCTCATGTAAGGATTAAGTGCTATTTCTTTAGTGGGGTGTGTAATCTCATAACAGCAGAGATAGAGGAAAATGGCAGAGGAGTTCTAAAACAGAAAGTTATGTAATACTTTGCTTCCTACTTTGTTTTACATTGAACAGAGAAATAAGAGCGATTGCTTAGGAAGTAAAATTTCTTGGACTTGGAGGAATTATCTGTGGTTACTGATACTAGAAACCATACTTTGGAACAGTCTATCCAAGCTGTAAAGGGAGAGGATGTTTATCCTCCATTAACTGTCTCTCCAATTTTCCCCCAGGCAAGCTAACTTCTGTGAGTACAGGTTTACTCACCTGGTCCCATTAGTAGCTGCTCCAGAAGTCAGATCCTAAAGTACTTGGTATGGGATTTTTCTGATAGCAGATGTTGTGAAGGACTCAGAGCTGGGACTTTTGACCAGTTACATTCATTCGACAAAATTCCACAGGCCCCTACAAAGTAGGTTGGCAATGGTATTAGTGATTGGGGAGTAAGCAGCTAATGATCTAAAAGGAAGGTCTTACAAGAGAATCTCTGTAGTCAACCTATGGAGATCCAGCAGAAATAGTAAGGATAGTGTTTATCCAGACACTCTGTTTCCTACAGTGACTCTTCTTTGGATACACTCAGATGGACATCAGGGATTGAGGAAGCCCATTTATACAGTCCTGTGGCATAAACCTGCCCACAGAGTGGTGGGCATGGAGAGCCTCTTGGGGCACAGAGCAAGGATGAGGAAAGAAGGAGAAATGTGGACAGTACATCTGATGAGGCAAAGGAAAACATTTAGTGTAGTCCTCCCCTGTTTACTCACTGTTTCTCTTTGATTCTTACACTCTGTTCATTTATTATGAGGATGTTTGCAAAGGTGCTGTTGTTAACTTTGAGAGCTTCAGAAATTGTCATTGTTTGTTCTTCCTCCAACCTTCTTTTTGTAACAAACAATATATACTGACTATGCTTCACTTACAAAGTGAAGTATCTTCACTATCTTTTTTGTGTGTGTGTCTGCGTTTCTAAGACTTTTTATTTATTTATTTATTTATTTTAAATCATTTTTTTTAATTTATTTTCAGCATAACAGTATTCATTGTTTTTGTACCACATCCAGTGCTCCATGCAGTCCGTGCCCTAATACCCACCACCTGGTTCCCTCAACCTCCCAACCCCCCACCTCTTCAAACCCTTCAGATTGTTTTTCAGAGTCCATAGTCTCTCATTGTTCATCTCCCCTTCCATTTTTCCCCAACTGCCTTCTCCTAACTCCCCATGTCCTCCATGCTATTTGTTATGCTCCACAAATAAGTGAAGCCATATGATAATTGACTCTCTCTGCTTGACTTATTTCACTCAGCATAATCTCTTCACTATCTTGACCTTTCATTTTTAACGAAGCATAAACAAGGTCAAAATGCATTTGTTTAATGTATACAAAATAATTTTAAGGAAAAAAATGACAATATATTACCCTGGAGTAGAGAATTCTGCAACTTAGAGAAAAGTGTTTTTTTGTTTATTTGTTTGTTTGTTTTCCCCATAGATTACAGCCTCGACTGGGGGGAAATCATGGACTATGGAAGGACCATGTTCCAATTGAAATGGCGCTCCACAATTTGTAACTGATTTCTCTATCTATTTAATTACAACATTTTAATAAGCTTAATAGCTAATTTTTAGATTCCATTGGTGGTGAAATATAACTTCAATTAATGCATTATATTAATGACACACTCATATAATGTAAATGTCATGGAATTCATAGACAGATGGTTTAAATTCTGAACCAGTTGTATGGTGTGGGACAAGCAATTAATTTTTCTGAATCTTATCTTCTTCTGCAATGGGTAATATCTACCTCACACAGCTGTAGGCTGATCATCTTTCTGCAGCCACTACTCTAAGAAATGAAAATACAAATATTAAGAGTGAACACATCATTCAAATACAATATGGTAACGGTGATATCATTCAATATAGAGAGTAGTATGTGTAAAATAAAAGTCAAAGAGGATAACGTGGATATTTGGAGGACCGATATTCATACTTGCACATAAGATGTTAAAAAATTATGAGAATATGAGATATAAATATTTAATTTAGGCAGTCATGTAATTTGTGCACAGCTACTTTTATCTTATGTGAACATGTAGCATAATACAACCCCTGACAAATTTATTTTCTTCATTAGTTCTCATGCTATTAAAACAGTTCCGAACTCTATGTTTTGTGCATAGTTCATTATTTTTTTAAAGATTTTATTTATTTATTTGATAGAGAGAGATCACAAGTAGGCAGAGAGGCAGGCAGAGAGAGAGGGGGAAGCAGGCTCCTTGCTGAGCAGAGAGCCCGATGTGGGGCTCGATCCCAGGACCCTGAGATCATGACCTGAGCTGAAAGCAGAGGCTTTAACCCACTGAGCCACCCAGGCACCCCTGCATAGTTCATTATAATAACTTCATGGGATAATTTTTTTTAATAAGAAAAAAGATGTAGGAAAAACAAAGATACATGAGAGAACTATTGACCTGGATCAGAAATTAGTTTTAAAATACGTGAGGCATGGGCAAAGATTTCACATAAACTTGACTTTGGGTTTCTACAGTGAATTCTATTACAAAAAATAAATTTGTGAACTGTATGATTTTAATAATATTTACTTGCTCCTAGGTTATGGCATATATCTCCTCTTTAAGATTTAAATTCAGATCAAATACAACATATATACTTCTTAATCAGATGGTAATATTGGAAAAAGTCAAACACATAAATAAAAAAAAGCAAGAGGATACTTCATTTGTAGTAAGAGAGACTGCTCATTGATTTAAGGAACAAGCTTGCTTTTCATTATTAAGTGGTGAATTTTAAGTCCTGGTGTGGAGCAGCCAAGAACTTTTTAAAAGCAGTATCTTTTGTAACTGAAAAGAGAACAAAGGAAACAGGACAAAATTTTGATGTAGCTGAGAGAAGCTTACATTGAAAATAGCAATAGCGGCAGTAACAACAACTATTAAAGCAAAAATCAGATGGTAAATATTTTTATCTATTTATTTATTTGTTTGTTTGTTTGTTTATTTATTTATTTATTTATGATTTAAAGTTAAATAGCCAACATATAGCACATCATTAGTTTCAGATGTAAGTTCAATCATTAAAAAGAAACAAAGTCCTATTTTCAAGGCATCTAAGAAACAGCTTAACTTAATGGTAACTTTTACATTAAATTGTTTTGTTTATCATAGAAAATGAAAAAGGCAAACCATAAATTAAGAGAAAATATTGACAATGCATATATCTTGCTAAGAACTTGTATCTAGAATATATAACTCCATTAAAATAAATAAATAAGTAAATATGTGCAAAAGATTAAAGACAGTTTAAAATGGATAAGCATGACAAATAAGCACATGGAAAAGTGATGAAGTCCATTTAACTATCAAGGAACTACTAAAATCACAATAATACAACTACAGACCCACAGTAATGGATAAATATAAAGACTGATGATATCAATTGTTGGCAAGGATGTGGAGCAACAGACTTGCATACATCACGGTATTAGTTAAAAAGGTCAAATGGTAAATGTACTTTACAAGCCTGATAATTTCTTATGACGTTAAAAATGGATTAACCTGGAGGAGGAGTCAAGATGGCGGAGAAGTAGCAGGCTGAGACTACTTCGGGTAGCGGGAGATCAGCTAAATAGCTTATCTAAAGATTGCAAACACCTACAAATCCAACGGGAGATTGAAGAGAAGAAGAACAGCAATTCCAGAAACAGAAAATCAACCACTTTCTGCAAGGTAGGACTGGCGGAGAAGTGAATCCAAAGCGACGGGAAGATAGACCGTGGGGGGAGGGGCCGGCTCCCGGCGAGCGGCGGAGCAACGGAGCACAAAATTGGGACTTTTAAAAGTCTGTTCCGCTGAGGGACATCGCTCCAGAGGCTTAACTGGGGTGAAGCCCAGGCGGGGTCAGCGCGGCCTCAGCTCCCGCAGGGTCTCAGAAGGATCGGGGGTGTCTGAGTGTCGCAGAACTTACCGGTATTAGAACGGGGAAGCCGGCTGCAGAGACAGAGCCTAGGAGTGACTCTCAGCTTGGGGTTGCCTTGGACCGGTCGCAGGCTCGGTCAGCTCGGAGCGCGGCCAGAGGCCAGGGTGGCGGGAGTCATTGGGCGTGTTCTCTGAGGGCGCACTGAGGAGTGGGGCCCCGGGCTCTCGGCTCCTCCGGGCCGGAGACCGGGAGGCCGCCATCTTTATTCCCGTCCTCCGGACTCTACGGAAAGCGCTCAGGGAACAAAAGCTCCCGAAAGCAAACCCAGCAAACCCGAGCAGATTACTCAGCGCGGCCCCGGGTAAGGGCGGTGCAACTCCGCCTGGGGCAAAGACGCTTGAGAATCACTACAACAGGCCCCTCCCCCAGAAGATCAACGGGAAACCCAGCCAGGACCAAGTTCACCTACCAAGGAGAGCGGCGGAATTCCAGAGGAGAAGAAAGCAAAGCACGGAACTCATGGCTTTCTCCCCATGATTTTTTAGCCTTGCAGTTAATTTAATTTTTTTTTTCTTTTTCAATTTTTTTTTTCTTTTTCTCTTCTTCTGCTAAATTTTTTTTAACTTTTACCGTTTTCTTTTTTTAACGTTTTTTAAATAGTTTATCTAATATATATTTTATTTTTCCTCTTTTTATATTTTTTCTTTATCGGCTTTCTTTTTTTTAATAGATTAATAGTTTAATAGTTTAATAGTTTTAATAGTTTTTTAAATAGTTTTTAATAGTTTTTTAATAGTTTTTTAATAGTTTAATAGTCTTTAATAGTTTTAATAGTTTAATAGTTTAATAGTTTTTTTTTTTCTTTCTTTCTGAACCCCTTTTTATCCCCTTTCTCCCCCCTCACAATTCGGGATCTCTTCTGATTTGGCTAAAGCATATTTTCCTGGGGTTGTTGCCACCCTTTTAGTATTTTACTTGCTCCTTCATAAACTCTTATCTGGACAAAATGACAAGGCGGAAAAATTCACAACAAAAAAAAGAACAAGAGGCAGTACCAAAGGCTAGGGACCTAATCAATACAGACATTGGTAATATGTCAGATCTAGAGTTCAGAATGATGATTCTCAAGGTTCTAGCCGGGCTTGAAAAAGGCATGGAAGATATTAAAGCAACCCTCTCGGGAGATATAAAAGCCCTTTCTGGAGAAATAAAAGAACTAAAATCTAACCAAGTTGAAATCAAAAAAGCTATTAATGAGGTGCAATCAAAAATGGAGGCTCTCACTGCTAGGATAAATGAGGCAGAAGAAAGAATTAGCGATATAGAAGACCAAATGACCGAGAATAAAGAAGCTGAACAAAAGAGGGACAAACAGCTACTGGACCACGAGGGGAGAATTCGAGAGATAAGTGACACCATAAGACGAAACAACATTAGAATAATTGGGATTCCAGAAGAAGAGGAAACAGAGAGGGGAGCAGAAGGTATATTGGAGAGAATTATTGGAGAGAATTTCCCCAATATGGCAAAGGGAACAAGCATCAAAATCCAGGAGGTTCAGAGAACCCCCCTCAAAATCAATAAGAATAGGTCCACACCCCGTCACCTAATAGTAAAATTTACAAGTCTTAGTGACAAAGAAAAGATCCTGAAAGCAGCCCGGGAAAAGAAGTCTGTAACGTACAATGGTAAAAATATTAGATTGGCAGCAGACTTATCCACAGAGACCTGGCAGGCCAGAAAGAGCTGGCATGATATATTCAGAGTACTAAATGAGAAAAACATGCAGCCAAGAATACTATATCCAGCTAGGCTATCATTGAAAATAGAAGGAGAGATTAAAAGCTTCCAGGACAAACAGAAACTGAAAGAATTTGCAAATACCAAACCAGCTCTACAGGAAATATTGAAAGGGGTCCTCTAAGCAAAGAGAGACCCTAAAAGTAGTAGATCAGAAAGAAACAGAGACAATATACAATAACAGTCACCTTACAGGCAATACAATGACACTAAATTCATATCTCTCAATACTTACCCTGAATGTTAACGGGCTAAATGCCCCAATCAAAAGACACAGGGTATCAGAATGGATCAAAAAACAAAACCCATCTATATGTTGCCTACAAGAAACTCATCTTAAAACCGAAGACACCTCCAGGTTTAAAGTGAGGGGGTGGAAAAGAATTTACCATGCTAATGGACATCAGAAGAAAGCAGGAGTGGCAATCCTTATATCAGATCAATTAGATTTTAAGCCAAAGACTATAATAAGAGATGAGGAAGGACACTATATCATACTCAAAGGAACTGTCCAACAAGAAGATCTAACAATTTTAAATATCTATGCCCCTAACGTGGGAGCAGCCAACTATATAAACCAATTAATAACAAAATCAAAGAAACACATCGACAAGAATACAATCATAGTAGGGGATTTTAACACTCCCCTCACTGAAATGGACAGATCATCCAAGCAAAAGATCAACAAGGAAATCAAGGCCTTAAATGACACACTGGACCAGATGGACATCACAGATATATTCAGAACATTTCATCCCAAAGCAACAGAATACACATTCTTCTCTAGTGCACATGGAACATTCTCCAGAATAGATCACATTCTTGGTCCTAAATCAAGTCTCAACCGGTATCAAAAGATTGGGATCATTCCCTGCATATTTTCAGACCACAATGCTTTAAAGCTAGAACTCAATAACAAGAGGAAGTTTGGAAAGAACCCAAATACATGGAGACTAAACAGCATCCTTCTAAAGAATGAATGGGTCAACCAGGAAATCAAAGAAGAATTGAAAAAATTTATGGAAACAAATGATAATGAAAACACAACAGTTCAGAATCTGTGGGACACAACAAAGGCAGTCCTGAGAGGAAAATATATAGCGGTACAAGCCTTTCTCAAGAAACAAGAAAGGTCTCAGGTACACAACCTAACCCTACACCTAAAGGAGCTGGAGAAAGAACAAGAAAGAAACCCTAAACCCAGCAGGAGAAGAGAAATCATAAAGATCAGAGCAGAAATCAATGAAATAGAAACCAAAAAAACAATAGAACAAATCAACGAAACTAGGAGCTGGTTCTTTGAAAGAATTAATAAGATTGATAAACCCCTGGCCAGACTTATCAAAAAGAAAAGAGAAAGGACCCAAATAAATAAAATCATGAATGAAAGAGGAGAGATCACAACGAACACCAAAGAAATACAGACAATTATAAGAACATACTATGAGCAACTCTACGCCAACAAATTTGACAATCTGGAAGAAATGGATGCATTCCTAGAGACATATAAACTACCACAACTGAACCAGGAAGAAATAGAAAGCCTGAACAGACCCATAACCAGTAAGGAGATTGAAACAGTCATCAAAAATCTCCAAACAAACAAAAGCCCAGGGCCAGACGGCTTCCCGGGGGAATTCTACCAAACATTTAAAGAAGAACTAATTCCTATTCTCCTGAAACTGTTCCAAAAAATAGCAATAGAAGGAAAACTTCCAAACTCATTTTATGAGGCCAGCATCACCTTGATCCCAAAACCAGACAAGGATCCCAACAAAAAAGAGAACTACAGACCAATATCCTTGATGAACACAGATGCAAAAATTCTCGCCAAAATACTAGCCAATAGGATTCAACAGTACATTAAAAGGATTATTCACCACGACCAAGTGGGATTTATTCCAGGGCTGCAAGGCTAGTTCAACATCCGCAAATCAATCAATGTGATACAACACATTAATAAAAGAAAGAACAAGAACCATATGATACTCTCCATAGATGCTGAAAAAGCATTTGACAAAGTACAGCATCCCTTCCTGATCAAAACTCTTCAAAGTGTAGGGATAGACGGCACATACCTCAATATTATCAAAGCCATCTATGAAAAACCCACCGCAAATATCATTCTCAATGGAGAAAAACTGAAAGCTTTTCCGCTAAGGTCAGGAACACGGCAGGGATGTCCGTTATCACCACTGCTATTCAACATAGTACTAGAAGTCCTAGCCTCAGCAATCAGACAACAAAAGGAAATTAAAGGCATCCAAATCGGCAAAGAAGAAGTCAAACTATCACTCTTCGCAGATGATATGATACTCTATGTGGAAAACCCAAAAGACTCCACTCCAAAACTGCTAGAACTTGTACAGGAATTCAGTAAAGTGTCAGGATATAAAATCAATGCACAGAAATCAGTTGCATTTCTCTACACCAACAACAAGACAGAAGAAAGAGAAATTAAGGAGTCCATCCCATTTACAATTGCACCCAAAACTATAAGATACCTAGGAATAAACCTAACCAAAGAGACTAAGAATCTATACTCAGAAAACTATAAAGTACTCATGAAAGAAATTGAGGAAGACACAAAGAAATGGAAAAATGTTCCATGCTCCTGGATTGGAAGAATAAATATTGTGAAAATGTCTATGCTACCTAAAGCAATCTACATATTTAATGCAATTCCTATCAAAGTACCATCCATTTTTTTCAAAGAAATGGAACAAATAATCCTCAAATTTATATGGAACCAGAAAAGACCTCGAATAGCCAAAGGAATATTGAAAAAGAAAGCCAAAGTTGGTGGCATCACAATTCCGGACTTCAAGCTCTATTACAAAGCTATCATCATCAAGACAGCATGGTACTGGCACAAAAACAGACACATAGATCAATGGAACAGAATAGAGAGCCCAGAAATAGACCCTCAACTCTATGGTCAACTCATCTTCGACAAAGCAGGAAAGAATGTCCAATGGAACAAAGACAGCCTCTTCAATAAATGGTGTTGGGAAAATTGGACAGCCACATGCAGAAAAATGAAATTGGATCATTTCCTTACACCACACACGAAAATAGACTCAAAATGGATGAAGGATCTCAATGTGAGAAAGGAATCCATCAAAATCCTCGAGGAGAACACAGGCAGCAACCTCTTCGACCTCAGCCGCAGCAACATCTTCCTAGGAACATCACCAAAGGCAAGGGAAGCAAGGGCAAAAATGAACTTTTGGGATTTTATCAAGATCAAAAGCTTTTGCACAGCAAAGGAAACAGTGAACAAAACCAAAAGACAACTGACAGAATGGGAGAAGATATTTGCAAATGACATATCGGATAAAGGGCTAGTGTCCAAAATCTATAAAGAACTTAGCAAACTCAACACCCAAAGAACAAATAATCCAATCAAGAAATGGGCAGAGGACATGAACAGACATTTCTGCAAAGAAGACATCCAGATGGCCAACAGACACATGAAAAAGTGCTCCATATCACTCGGCATCAGGGAAATACAAATCAAAACCACCATGAGATATCACCTCACACCAGTCAGAATGGCTAAAATTAACAAGTCCGGAAATGACAGATGCTGGCGAGGATGCGGAGAAAGGGGAACCCTCCTACACTGTTGGTGGGAATGCAAGCTGGTACAACCACTCTGGAAAACAGCATGGAGGTTCCTCAAAATGTTGAAAATAGAACTACCCTATGACCCTGCAATTGCACTGCTGGGTATTTACCCTAAAGATACAAACATAGTGATCCGAAGGGGCACATGCACCCGAATGTTTATAGCAGCAATGTCTACAATAGCCAAACTATGGAAAGAACCTAGATGTCCATCAACAGACGAATGGATAAAGAAGATGTGGTATATATACACAATGGAATACTATGCAGCCATCAAAAGAAATGAAATCTTGCCATTTGCGACGACGTGGATGGAACTAGAGGGTATCATGCTTAGCGAAATAAGTCAATCGGAGAAAGACAACTATCATATGATCTCCCTGATATGAGGGAGAGGAGATGCAACATGGGGGGTTGAGGGGGTAGGAGAAGAGTAATTGAAACAAGATGGGATTGGGAGGGAGACAAACCATAAGTGACTCTTAATCTCACAAAACAAACTGAGGGTTGATGGGGGGAGGGGGTTGAGAGAGGGGGTGGGGTTATGGATATTGGGGAGGGTATGTGCTATGGTGAGTGTTGTGAAGTGTGTAAACCTGGCGATTCGCAGACCTGTACCCCTGGGGATAAAAATATATGTTTATAAAGCTGTAAAAAAAAAGAAAGAAAGAAAGGATGAATACCCAAGTTTTGTAGCAACATGGACGGGACTGGAAGAGATTATGCTGAGTGAAATAAGTCAAGCAGAAAGAGTCAATTATCATATGGTTTCACTTATTTGAGGGAAATTGGAAGGGGAGGTGAACCATGAGAGACTATGGACTCTGAAAAACGATCTGAGAATTTTGTTAAGGGGTGGGGGGGTGGGAAGTTGGGGGCACCAGGTGGTGGGTATTGTAGAGGGCACGGATTGCATGGAGCACTGGGTGTGGTGCAAAAATAATGAATACTGTTATGCTGAAAAAAATAAAAATTAAGTTCAATAAATAGACTTTAAAGAGAAAAAAAAAATGGATTAACCTATGACTCAGCAATTCTTTGTATAGGTGTCTACTGAAGAGAGAGAAAAAAAATCTGTAAAATGACTTGTACTCTATTGCTTATAGCTCTGCTATTAATAATGAACAAAAACAAATTACAGGCAATGTCTTTAACAGAAGAGTATATAAATTGGGGCATATTTATACAACTGTGTATTTATTAGTCAGAAAAAAGTAAACTACTAACTATTAACACTGAGTAAGTAAATGCTGAGTTTTTCAAATGTTTTGTCACCTAACAAAATGTTTATATTATTTTTTTCTCTTTGATATTCTAATATATGTCAACATAGGAAATGGTTTTTATAAGTTAAAAATGATCATATACTGACCATTTCATATCTTTACTTTCCTGGAATTAACCTTATATGTTAAAGTTTTATTTTCTTTTTAATACTTTGGAAGTTTCCTTAGTCTAGTTTAGTAGTCTATGAAGACCCTGTTTACTAAAAGTTTTAAATAGCTCACCTGTAAGAGTGCCTAGGTTTACTGCTAGTTATGTGTTAGTATTTCTTATTTTTTACATGGTTTCTTTATTCTGCAGATTTCATTATACATTTTCTTACAACAACATTTATTTTATCCAGACCTTTACATTTAATAATCACACAAAGAAAAAAATCTCAAATTTCTAATGTGTTTAGTATCTCACATATCTTCTATTTAAAAGTATGCTTTATTTTCAATAATAGCCATATTCTGGGAAGAGCCAAATTGTCCACAGACTGATGATGGATAAAGACAATGTGGTACACACACACACACACACACACACACACATACACACAGGAATATTACTCAGCTATCAAAAAAGAGAAATCTTATCATTTGCAAGGATAGAATGGAGCTAGAGTGTATTATGCTAAGCAAAATAAGTCAGAAAAAGAAATGCTATATGATTTCATTCATATATAGAATTTAAGGAATAAAACAGATGACACAAGGGAAGGGAATAAAAGACAAAAAGAGAGAGAAGCAAACTAAAAGAGACTCTTCTAGATTGAGAATAAATTGAGGGTTGATGGAGGGAGGTGGTGAAGGATAAGGAGGACAGTTGTGATTGAGCACTGGGTGTTATATGTAAGTGATGAATCACTGAATTCTAGTCTTGAAACCAATATTACAGTATATGTTAACTAACTAGAATTTAAATAAAATTTTGAAAAAATATAAAAATATTGCTTTATTTCACTTAGTAGGAATAAGTGATGTTTTTCAATGAAACATAACATCAAAAATTTTAGATGATCTAGTCTCTTTTTGTTGCTAACTACTTGGTCACTTTACAGTCCTACTTCTTTCCTCCCATATTCTCTCTAAATTAGCATTCTTATTATAAGAAACTCATGTATTATAATGTTGCTCTACTCCAAGCTTGGAACATGTAGTAAGAGACCATCTAGTACTTGCTAAATGAATTTGATTCTTGTCTGACCTCCTTCTTAGGCTGGGTTTTTCAAGCCATAGGTTGTCTTTTTCTTTCTTATACCCCTAGTCATTATCACAGAATCTGTGAAATGGTGGATATTAAATTAATTTTTATTGAATAAATGCCACAACACAACTTACCTCATAAAATTAATTTCAAATTAGCAGTAGAAAAGAATGAACAGAAAAGGCTATTTGAAACCTTATTCTAGAGGATGCCTTATTCTATGCAATGTCTTTCTTGCATTTTTCAATATAATTCATTCTTCCTAAGTTTATGAGATTGCATATATCACATTTGCTTACAATTATGTATTAAATTTATCTTCCTTATTAGATTTCGGATCATCTGGGACAAGAATTATGTGTTTTTAATCTTTGTATAGAAGTATAACATCTTTCAGTGTCTTTTAAGAAAGGGAAGTTAAAAGAAAAATGATTCATAAACAGGTGCCTCTTGAAGTTTTCCTAATTCATTGAAGGAAAGGTGTACTTTTCATTAAAGAAAATGGTTTCCTAAGGGATACAGAAAACTATGTAATCATATGATTACATATGATTAATAAGATAATATTATCTTAATGGTAGAGGAAATTTAAATTAGCTAGCTAGAATGACTAGATTTAACGTATACTTCTCACGAGATTGAGGACTTCTATATGTGTTATTTCATTTCTCCGTATTTCAGGATCTCAGTTGTTTTCTTAATATTAGATAGTTGTATTTCAAGGGGCATTACTATTTTCTGGAAAGAGCTCTTTCTTGGACTCTGTAACCTTTATGAAAACATGGATTTTATTTTGTTCATCATCGTATTGCTTGTATTTAGTAAATACTTGATGGGTAGATGAATGAATTAACAAATAGCGTGTCACCTCGAGCAACTTATGTTTTCATTTTATTGTAATTTGTTAACTTCTG
Source organism: Lutra lutra (assembly GCF_902655055.1). Taxonomy (NCBI): domain Eukaryota; kingdom Metazoa; phylum Chordata; class Mammalia; order Carnivora; family Mustelidae; genus Lutra; species Lutra lutra. The sequence goes on from NC_062281.1 coordinate 136,420,293, forward strand.
TAAATCATTTTCTTACTTATGGTTCATTCTTTAACACTTTATATTTTACCATTAATTAATTCTTTAACCCTGTATCAACAAAACTACTTTCTAAATCATATAATCATGTCATCTAATTAAGGTTGTGTGAATATTCATATATTATCATCTGCCAAGGAAGAATACATTTAACTTTGTAATATATATTTTTCTAAAGTAATTTCTTCTATATAATCTTACTTAACCTTTAAAATATTATAAGCTAGGGACGCCTGGGTGGCTCAGTTGGTTAAGCAGCTGCCTTCGGCTCAGGTCATGATCCCAGCGTCCTGGGATCGAGTCCCACATCGGGCTCCTTGCTCGGCAGGGAGCCTGCTTCTCCCTCTGCCTCTGCCTGCCATTCTGTCTGCCTGTGCTCGCTCTCTCTCCCTCTCTCTCTGACAAAAAAAAAAAAAAATATTATAAGCTAAATATTGTATCCATTATATATGAAGATAGAGTCAGATAGGCTAATTTCCTAGAAAGAATTTCTATGCTGGTTGTTTAAGCTTGTTAAAATGGAAGGATTTCTTGTGAAGTGTAAGAGATAAATCTGGAGATGTGAGTAATGACAAAAAAAGTAAGGGAATCGTTAATGGAGCTCAGACTCAATGAAAATATTCAATTGAGGGTAAATGTCAAATTGAAGATGGATTTAACATAGCAATAATTGAATTTCTCATTCTGCTTGTCAAGTGCTCAGAGCCTCTCCCAGAGGATGCAGAATCAGTCAAGAAGCTAATCCAAATCAAAAGAAGTCAAATTAAGTGGAAAGATACATAAACAATTTGGATCATGTGGTCTTAATAATGGAATTCAAAACAAGACACTTCATACTTCACATTCACATTTTTAAGATTTTTATTTGGGCAGATGAACTAAACTCTCTGCTATTTATCCCAAACTTTAAATATTCTTATAGGTTAGTGATAAGTTCATGTGCCTATTGATGTGTGTTAATAATTCTACAGTAATTGTTTGGAATCAAATAGCCTTGGTGATGGTAGAATTGGGGGCATCCGAGATTAATCAAGACTCTTACAATCTGATGCTTTTTAGTCCTCATTAGAAAGAGTATGAGTGTAAATGAGACTGAGACTTTGGTGGATCAGTCAACTTTTCTCTGTTTTATCCTATTACTACATGATCCTAAAATCATCTAGAAAAATATATGTCACACATTAGAAAAATAATAAGTATATTTAAATCAAGTTTAACCCAATTGGTGACCTTATATATATTCAACCCACTCTGTAACAGGATCATCAAAAACATAGTTGTGCTATCAAATAAATTTAAAGTCCTTGTCCTATATATGACCAAGGTACACATAATATCATCATCTAAAGGGAAGTATATTTTTAAAAATTTTATAACCATTTTTCAGTCAACCACAATTATAAGAATAAAGAGTTTGGAAACTAGATCTAGCCCTAAGCACAGGTTTATTAATTTTCTTATAAAAAATCAATATACCTGGAATATAAATCACAGAGAGAAATATAAATATAAAATATAAATATATTTAACATAAATATATTTATATTTATAAATCTACAGAGAGAAATATAAATCTACAGAAAGAAAAGTGACAATCTACTAAGCATGTGACACAAATTTAGAATACATTTTAGAATTATTCTGGTCCTATAGTAATTTTATTTATGAGATATTTCCTACTACAAATCTAATAACATAGATGTTAAGCCATTCAAAGTGAATATTTATGGAAGGAAAGACCTTACAAACAAGGCTCAAGGCACGCATCTCAGAATATGAATCCACTGTATTACTATAAGAGCAGATGTTGAGGTTAAGACCTGAAAACCCAGAGAACAATGTTTTCAAATTCACAAAGTTTTACTATCTCAATGTTACAAAGAATCAGAGTTCTTTTCTTTTAAATTTCAAAGTTTTATCTTATACTCTGGTGTATTATGAGAATTTCAAGATCCATAACCATAGTATTTAGCTTTTATGTCAATGAAACAGTCCTGAAGCTAACATTAAATTATGCTGTAAAATTACCAGAAAAATATTAAACTATTTGAATTCAATCCATATCTAAGCATGATATAAAAAAAGGATTTAGAGTTTGACCAAAAAATGATTTTAGTGTGAAGCCCAAACTTGGGTTCTCTCACACGGGTGCATGAGCATTCCATCACATTTGCTCCCTCTCTAGAAAGAGAGTGAGAGTGAGACTATAAATATATATATATATATATAGATATCTATATATATATATATATATGAAATATATATATGTTATATATATAATAAAATTTGAAAAAGATATATCTTTTTCAAATTTTTTTTCAGTGTTCCAAAATCCATTGTTTATGCACCACATCCAGTGCTCCATGCAATACGTGCCCTCCATAATACCCACCACCAGGATCACCCAACCACCCACCCCCATGCCTTCCAAAACCCAAGTTTGTTTCTCAGAGTCCACAGTCTTTCATGGTTTGTCTCCCCATCCAAATTCACCCAACTCACTTCCCCTCTCCATCTCTAAATGTCTTCCATGTTATTCCTTATGCTCCACAAGTAAGTGAAACCGTATGATAATTGACTCTCTCTGCTTGACTTATTTCACTCAGCATAATCTCTTCCAGTCTCCTCCATGTTGATATAAAAGTTGGGTATTCATCCTTTCTGATGGAAGCATATTACTCCATTGTATATATGGACCATATCTTCTTTATTCATTCATCTGTTGAAGGGCATCTTGGTTCTTTCCACAGTTTGATGACTGTGGCCATTGCTGCTATGAACATTGGGGTACAGGTGACCCTTCTTCTCACTACATCTGTATCTTTGGGGTAAATACCCAGCAGTACAATTGCAGAGTCATAAGGTAGCTCTATTTTTAATTTCTTAAAGAATCTCCACACTGTTTTCCAAAGTGGCTGCACCAACTTGCATTCCTACCAACAGTGTCAGAGGGTTCCCCTTTCTCCACATCCTCTCCAACACACATTGTTTACTGTCTTGTTGATTTTGGCCATTCTAACTGGTGTAAGGTGGTATCTCAATGTGGTTTTGATTTGAATCTCCCTGATGGCCAGTGATGATGAACATTTTTTCATGTGTCTGTTAGCCTTGTATGTCTTCATTGGAGAACTGTCTGTTCATGTCTTCTGCCCATTTTTTGATGTGATTATCAGTTTTGTGTGTGTTGAGTTTGAGGAGTTCTTTATAGATCTTGGATATCAGCCCTTTGTCTGTAGAGTCATTTGAGAAAATCTTCTCCCATTCCGTGGGTTGCCTCTTTGTTTTGTTGACTGTTTCCTTTGCTGTGCAGGAGCTTTTGATCTTGATGAAGTCCCAAAAGTTCATTTTTGCTTTTGTTTCCTTTGCCTTTGAAGACATATTTTGAAAGAAGCTGCTGTGGCTGATGTCAAAGAGGCTACTGCCCATGTTCTCCTCTAGGATTTTGATAGATTCCTGCCTCACAATGAGATCTTTTATCAATTTTGAGTTTATCTTTGTGTATGGTGTAAGAGAATGTTTGAGTTTCACTCTTCTACACATGGCTGTCCAATTTTCCCAGCACCATTTATTGAAGAGACTGTCTTTTTTCCACTGTATGTTCTTCCCTGCTTTGTTGAAGATTATTTAACCATAGAGTTGGGGGTCCATATCTGGGCTCTCTACTCTGTTCCACTGGTCTATGTGTCTGTTTTTGTGACAGTACCATGCTGTCTTGGTTATTACAACTTTGTAGTCAATCTTGAAATCAGGCAATGTGATGCCCCCAGTTTTGTTTTTCTTTTTCAACATTTCCTCAGCAGTTTGGGGTCTCTTCTGGTTCCATACAAATTTTAGGATTGTTTGTTCCAGCTCTTTGAAAACTGCCAGTGGAATTTTGATCAGGATGGCATTGAAAGTATAGATTGCTCTAGGCAATATAGACATTTTGACAATGTTTATTCTTCTGATCCATGAGCATGAGATGCTTTTGCATCTTTTTGTGTCTTCTTCAGTTTCTTTCATGAATTTTCTGTAGTTCCTCGAGTACAGATATTTTACCTGTTTAGTTAGGTTTATTCCCAGGTATCTTCTGGTTCTTGGTGATACAGTAAATGGAATCAATTCTCTAATTTCCCTTTCTGTATTTTCATTGTTAGTGTATAAGAAAGCAACTGATTTCTGTACATTGATTTTGTATCCTGCCACATTACTGAATTGCTGTATGAGTTTTAGTAATTTGGGGGTGGGGTCTCTTGGGTTTTTCATATAAAGTATCATTTCATCTGTGAAGAAAGAGAGTTTGACTTCTTCATTGCCAATTTGAATACATTTTATTTCTTTTTGTTGTCTGATTACTGTTGCTAGGACCTCTAGTACTATGTTGAACAACAGTGGCAAGAGTGGACATCCTTGTCATGTTCCTGATCTCAAAGGGAAGGATGTTAGCTTTTTCCCATTGAGGATGTATTTGCTGTGGGTTTTTCATAGATAGATTTTATGACATTGAGGAATGTTCCCTCTGTCCCTATACTTCGAATCGTTTTAATCAGTAATAGAATCTGTATCTTGTCAAATGCTTTTTCTGCATCAATTGAGAGAATGATGTGGTGCTTCTCTCTTCTCTTATATCTTATAGTCTTATATCATATATATGTATATATATGTATATGTATATGTATATGTATATGTATATATAGTGGAGCCTTGAGCACAGTCCTTCAGTTCTAAACTTCTCAATTTGTTTCTTTAACATTGAGCTAATAATAATATCACAATGTTCTAATTTTAGAGAAACTATATAGAGAAAAAGCATTGACTGCATGATATAGCAATCAACATTCATTAATTTATATATTTAGCAAAGAGGTCAAGGAGTATCTGTTTGAAGGGAGGGAAGACTTCTCAGATAAGATATTTCAACAGAGACATTAAGGATTTGAAGGAGTGAGATAATTTTTTTTAAGATTTTATTTATTTATCTGACAGAGAGAGAGATCACAAGTAGGCAGAGAGTCAGGCAGAGAGAGAGGGGAAGCAGGCTTCCCACTAAGCAGAGAGCCTGATGTGGGGCTCGATGTGGGGCTCGATCCCAGGACCCTGGGATCATGACCTGAGCCAAAGGCAGCGGCTTAATCCACTGAGCCACTCAGGCGCCCCGGAGTGAGATAATTTGAGTGAAGGATGTTTCCTGGCAGAATAGCAAATGCCAAACCCTTGGGAGAGAAGCAGGCATACCTGGTGTGTTTAAGAAACAGTGGAGAGTCCATTGGGGGTGAAAACCAGCAAGCACCATGCAGTGAAAGAGGAGATCAGAGAACCAACATGACTGGACCACATAATGCCTTTTAAACCACTTTAAGAGACTTGGTTCTTACTCTGAGATAAAACAGTATTGGAGGGTATAGGAAGAGTGACATTATCAGCTTGAACTTTAAAAGAATAATCCTAAAAAAATAAAATAAAATAAATAAATAAAAGAAAAGAATAATCTTGGTGTGCCTAGGTGGTGCACTCTGTTGAGCATCTCACTGTTGGTTTTGGCTCACATCACAATCTCAGAGTCATGAGATTGAGCCCTGCTTTCAGCTCCATGCTCAGCATAGAGTCTGCTTGAGAGTCTCTCCTCCGCTTGAGATTCTTTCTCTCCCCTCTCCCTCTTTCTCAGCCACCCCCTGCTCATTCTCTCTACTCTTTCAAATATGTGTGTGTGTATAAAATATTATATATAATTATATATAATCTTTAAAAAATTAAAAAGAGGGTAGGTGGGGGGAATGGGTAACGGTGACAGGCATTAAGGAGGGCACATGATGTGAAGAGCACTGGGTGTGATATGCAACTGTTGAATTGCTGAATTCTACATCTGAAACCAATGATGTTCTATATGTTGGCTAATTGAATTTAAATTAAAAATAGATAAAATAGGGGTGCCTCGGTGGCTCAGTGGGTTAAAGCCTCTGCCTTCGGCCCAGGTCATGATCCCAGGGTCCTGGGATCAAGCCCCACATCGGGCTGTCTGCTCTGCAGGGAGCCTGCTTCATCTTCTTTCTCTCTCTCTGCCTGCCTCTCTGCCTACTTGTGATCTCTGTCTGTCAAATAAATAAATAAAATCTTTAAAAAAAATAGATAAAATAAAAGAATAATCCTGGCTGCTATAGTGAAAAGTGAATATAGGGAGATTAAGACAAAAGCAAGTAGAATGGTCACCGGATACATGTACACAAAGCACATCTCCTTCTGTAGTGTAGTCACTTGCCAACATCCATTTGATTCAGCAATAGTTTATTGAATGTCAGCTTTTGAACTATATTTCTATATTAGGCAATATAGCCAAAGAATCAACTATCCCAGAAAGCTTTCTACTTAAAATATCTGTGCTCTCATTCAAGTTAACAAACATAACTGAATGCCTAGTGAGAGTAGGTATCTGTATTTAACAGCAGGGGAAATGCAAAGGGCATACTCTCTGCTCTCAAGCAACCATCTAAAATGTTTATTAAAAGGAGGTAACACGTACAATACTCCTTAATAAAATATTAATTTAGAAATTGTGTATGGAACATAACAACTTGAAAAATATCTTTTAAAAAAACTGGGAGGGATGGGACGCCTGGGTGGCTCAGTGGGTTATCCCTCTGCCTTCAGCTTAGGTCATGGTCTCAAGGTCCTGGGACCGAGCCCCACATTGGGCTCTCTGCTTTCCCCTCTCACTCTGACTGCCTGTCTGCCTACTTGTGATCTCTCTCTCTGTCAAATAAAGAAATAAAATATTTTTAAAAATAAATAAATGGGGGCACCTGGGTGGCTCAGTGGGTTAAAGCCTCTCCTTTCGGCTCAGGTCATGATCTCAGGGTCCTGGGATCGAGCCCCGCATCGGGCTCTCTGCTCAGCAGGGAGCCTGCCTTCCCCCTCTCTCTCTGCCTGACTCTCTGCCTACTTGTGATTTCTGTCAAATAAATTAAAAAAAAATTTAAAAAAATAAAAATAAAAAATAAATAAATAAAAGAAACTGGGAGGGAAAAAAATGCCAACATAATGCTATATTTGAATAATGGGGAATTGAAAATAAGATTTATTTTTTTCTTTATTTTCATTTATTTTTGGAAATTTTTTAGAAAATGTCACTGACCAAAAGTATTATTTTAAAGATATGTATGAAGATACATACAATGTGAGGAATAGAGTAGATTAGGCTATTCAGAACAAATTTTCTTATTTAAAAAAGTCTAGTACACATTATAAAATTATCTCTTAAGAACTTCTAAATATACTTTCAAAAAATCTGATGAAAGGGCGCCTGGGTGGCTCAGTGGGTTAAGCCGCTGCCTTCGGCTCAGGTCATGATCCCAGGTCCTGGGTTCGAGCCCCACATCGGGCTTTGGGCTCAGCAGGGAGCCTGCTTCCTCCTCTCTCTCTGCCTGCCTCTCTGCTTACTTGTGATTTCTCTCTGTCAAATAAATAAATAAAATCTTTAAAAAAAAAATCTGATGAAAAGTGGAACAATAATGGATTATTCAAAAAAAGCAAAAATATTGGGGCACATGAGTGGCTCAGTTTGTTAAGCAGCTGCCTTCAGCTCAGGTCATGATCCTGGACACCTGGGATTAAGCCAGTGTTGGGCTCCCTGCTCAGTGGAAAGCCTACTTCTCCCTCTGCTTGCTGCTCCCTGTCCTTGTGCTCTCTCACTCTCATTCTATCTCAAATAAATAAAATCTTTAAAAAGTAATAACAAATAACATAAAAGCAAAAATTATGTATATATGTATGAATGTATGTATGTATTTATTTATTTATTTTGCCATAGGGAATTTTTAATTGTGGAAAACTTCACATTCAATTTTGAAGACCTATCAGGAAGAGAAGGATAGAATTCAAAGGTCCACAACTCTTAACATAGGGGAAAGGAAGGAAATATAAGATAAAAACAGAAGAATGGAAACCATGAGACTCTTAACTATAAGAACCAACTGAGGATTCCTGGATGGGAAGTAGGTGGGGAGTTGGGGTAATTGCATCATGGGCATTAAGGTGGATAGTTGATGGAATGAGGACTGGGGGTTATATGCAACTGATGAGTCACTAAATTCTACCCCCCCCCAAAGTTAATAATACACTATATATTAACTAAATTGAATTTAAATAAAAAAAATTTTAAATGATAAGGGTTTAATGTCTAACAGGAGATCCTCCCCACATTTATTTCAAAGTGGGATGTGCCTGATAAAGATGCCCTTAACTCACTCGAAGGGTAAAATAATGAAGGTTGTTGTGATAATAAACAATAATAGGGAAAAAAGTACTATGCATTTCAGATATTAGAAATCAACTTAAAATGTGTATGTTCATTATAGTTAAAGAAAAATATCTTGGCAATATACACAGGCAGAGGTGAATTTTCTGTGAAGTTAATAAAGCTTAAAATTCATTTCTACATGAGTATCTTCAAAATCTTAACTGATTTTTTGTTTCATTTTTTCATTGCAGTTTTCATAGGTGTGAATTACATATAAAATTTACCACTTAAGCTTCATTAAGTATACAGTTATGTGGAATTAACTATATTGACATTGTTGTGAAAGCTCTGAACCTAATTTAGTAACTATAATTTTGTATTATTCTTTTGGAAAGGTGTTCCTATAAATTATATAGATTTTGATCCCCAAACACTTGATTTGCTTTTATAAGCAAAATGTTGTTTGATTTCCTTTCTATTCCTATACATGGAAGAAGAAATTAGAAAAAAAAAAAAAGATTAGAAGATTTGAAAATAGAGCACATAGACTATCAGATAATGCTGAAAGAAAATAAAAGTCCTCCATCTAGAATTCTATACACAATAAAGATACTATTAAAAAATGATGGCAGTTGCCTGGGTGGCTTAGTGGGTTAAAGCCTCTGCATTCGGCTCAGGTCATGATCTCAGGGTCCTGGGATTGAGTCCCACACTGGGCTCTCTGCTCAGCAGGGAGCCTGTTTCCTTCTCCCTCTCTGCCTGCCTCTCTGCCTACTTGTGATCTCTCTTTCTGTCAAATAAATAAATAAATTCTTTAAAAAAATGATGGCTATGAAATGATGGAACTATTTTGTATCTGGATTGTGGTGCTGTTTACACAAATCTATACCTCTATTAAAACTCCTAGGGTGGGGCACCTGGGTGGCTCAGTGGGTTAAGCCGCTGCCTTTGGCTCAGGTCATGATCTCAGGGTCCTGGGATCGAGCCCCGCATCGGGCTCTCTGCTCAGCGGGGAGCCTGCTTCTCTCTCTCTCTCTCTCTCTCTCCTCTCTCTGCCTGCCTCTCTGTCTACTTGTGATCTCTCTCTGTCAAATAAATAAATAAAATCTTAAAACAAAACAAAACAAAACAAAACAAAAAACTCCTAGGGCTATCCACCAAAAGTAAAAAAAAAAAATTCTATTTTATTGTAGATTAGTTTAAAATATTCAATTCAGTAAAATATGTGAAGAAAATGTATATCAAAATAAATAATTTTTATACATATAAATGCTGAAAATGTTCATCCCCAGAATACCTGGATTATAATAAATATAAAATCACTGAGGCAGAAGATAAAGCTGCTAGATAAAAATATGGATAAAAATAAAGAAATGAAGACACTCCTAAATGGAGTATTACTCACCACTAAAAAGAAATTAGTTTTATGCCATGGAAAGGTATAGGGAAACTGTAAATACATATTACTAAATGAAAGAAACCAACCTTAAAAGTCTACATGTAGTATGATTCCAACCAATATGACATTCTGGAAAAGACAAAACTGTGGGGATAATAAAATAGCAGTGTTTCCAGAAACTGGGGATGGGGAGAGATGGTTTGGCAGAGGAGAAAGGATTTTTAGGATAAATGATTCTATATGATATCACAATGATTATATCACCATATATTATATGCTTATCAAATTATACATTCTTCAAAACCTATCAAATGTACATCAAGAGTGTAGTGTTATATAAATTGTGAAGGGGCACCTGCGTGGCTCAATGGGTTAAAGCCTCTCTCTGCTCAGCGGGGAGCCTGCTTCTTCCTCTCTCTCTGCCTGCCTCTCTGCCTGTTTGTGGTCTCTGTCTGTCAAATAAATAAATAAAATCTTTAAATATATATATATATATATATATATATATATACACACACACATACAGAGAGAGAGAGAGAGAGAATGAAATCTGGATGATAATGATGTGTAAATGTGGGCTCATGAATTATAATAAAAATACCAGTGTGGTGCAGGATAAAAATAGTTGGGGAGCTTGTGCCAAAACAACTTATATCCTCTATATCTATATATTTACTTATATAAGATATATAAATATATATAAAATAAAGTATATAATACATATATATTTTATAAGTTCATAATATAAAATATATACCTATATATTATAGAACATATAAATATATAAATGTTTTATAATATAAATGTAATATACATTTTGTGTACAGATGTAATGTATTTAATAAGTATGTAAATGTAATATAAAATATATATTATATACACACTGTATATAGATATAGATACAAATAGATGCATACCCATTTTCTAGGAATGGCCTTTTATAATGTTTTATAATGCCAACCCCATGCACAATTGTGAATGAAGTTTAAGTGTGACCAATTTCAATTATAGTATGTAAATCTTATTACAGAGATCTCTCTGCTTGCAGTACCTTCTTCGGAGACTATATTCAAGTTGTATTTACATGTATAAAGTCTTTCTTCTTGTACTGACATCATCAGTGAAGCACTGGTATACAAGTTTTTTTCTATAGACCCCTTTTTAAAGTAGCTGCTGCCAGCTTTATTAAAGGGATTTAAGAATTCTAAGCAAGATATGTCTATGTTTGGACAAAATTGCATTGAATAATGGAATATAAAACAATAAAATGGTGGAATCTAGGGTTTTCTAACCTGTAAGATCATAACATCTGCAAACAATAAAAATTTTACTTTTTTCTTTCCACTTTGGATGCCTTTTATTTCTTTATCTTGCCTGATTATTCTGGCTAAGATTTCTAGAATTACTCTGAGTAAAGGTAGTGGGACTGGTTGTCCTTGTTTTGTTCCTGATCTTAGAAGAAAAGTTTTTCAACATTAAATATGGCTTTTGCTATGGACTATATGTATACAGGCCCTACTAAGTAAAATTATATTCCTTTAATGCTCAATTTGTTGAGAATTTTTACCATAAAAGGATGTTGTATTTTGTCAAATGCTTTTTCTGCATTTATTGAGATGATCATATGATTTTTAGCTTTAATGTGGTATATCTCATATAGTAATTTGCATGCATTGAACTATCCTTGCATTACCTGACTTGGTTTTAGTGTCTATTTCTTTAAGGTATTATGGAATTTGGTTTGTTGATATTTTCCTGAGATTTTCTGCATTCATCAAAGATATTGGTCTGTAGTTTTCTCTTCTTTTAAGGCTCTCATCTGGCTTTGGTATCAGAGTAATGCTGGTCTTACAAAAGAAGTCTGGGTGTGTTACCTCCTCTGCTATTTTTTAAAAGAGTTTGGGAAGGATTGACACTAATTCTGTAAATGTCTGCTAGAATTCACCAATGATACTATTTGGTCTTCTGCTCTTTTTTTATTGGACAGTTTTTGATTACTGACTCAGTCATTTCTGTTTACTTTACATTGATCTGTTCATATTTTCCAGATCTTTGTGATAACTCTTGATAAGATGTATGTTTCAAGGAATTTATCACTTTCTTCTAGGTTTTCTAATTTGTTGGCATATAATTGTTCCTGGAAATTATTTATGATTCTGTGTTTACTTTTATAATATCTGTTGTACTATCTCCTTTTTCATTTCTGATTTTTATTCTATTATCTATATAATTATTATTTTATTATCAAATCTTCTCTCTCTTATTTTCTTAGTCAAGTTAAAAAGTTTGTCACTTTGGTCATCTTTTAAAAAAAAAAGGCTCAAAATTATTGATCTTTTTTTGTTGTTTCTCTGGTCTCTATTTCTTTTGATATTCTGCCTGGATGATATATCCATTGTTGAAGATAAGGTGTTGAAGTCTCCTACTATTATTGGTTAGATCTGCTAGTATTTGCTTAATATGTTCAGGTATTGTAACTTGGAGTGCATATATTTACAATATTTAAAACTGATAATTTAACCACTTTGCTATTATATAATCTTCTTTGTCTCATGTTCATATTTTTGCTTCAGAGTCTCTTGTCTCTTATAAATGTAGGTGTCCATCCTTTTAGGTTCCACTTGGATGGATTTTCTTTTTTTTTCTTTTTTTTTTTTTTTTTTGCATTCCTTTACTTTGAGCAATGTGTGTCCTTAAAGCTGAAATGACTCTCTCATAGGAAACATATAGTTGGATCTTCTTTTATCCATCCAGCCTCTCTTGGCTTTTTTATTAAAGAATTCAATTCATTTATATTTAGAGTCATTATTGATAGGTAGGGACTTACTAATGCCATGTTACTAATTGTTATTAATCTTACTACTTTTTTTTTTTTTTTTTTTTTTTTTTTTGGCTGTGCCATTTTCCCCTTCCTCCTATCTGTTGCATTCCCTTGTAAATTGGTATTTTTCCATGGTGGTTTGCTCTGATTCTCTTCTCTTCCTATTTTGTGAATCCATTATAGGCATTGCTCTATAGTTACCATGAAACTTACATAAAACATCTTATATATTTAAAATTCTATTTTATGCTTATGTTGCCTTATATGGCCCAATAGCATTTTTCTAAGTAACACATAAAATTATTTCTAATTAAATAGTCTCAGATTTCAGAGGATAATTAACGATATCTTGGTGAATAAGAGTGGGTATAATGGACAGTAATTCCCAAAAGACAGTCATGAAGCTTTGGAAATGTGCAAATCTTAGAGCATTAAAAGTAATAGATTATAAAGCTTACCAAGATATTAAAAATAAGGAAAATTTTTGACATTAAATGAATGAAGGGGCACCTGGGTGGCTCAGTGGTTAAAGCCTCTGCCTTCGGCTTGGGTCATGATCTCAGGGTCCTGGGATCGAGCCCCGAATAGGGCTCTCTGCTCTGCAGGGAGCCGCTTCCCTTCCTCTCTCTCTGCCTGCCTCTCTGCCTACTTGTGATCTCTGTCAAATAAATAAATAAAATCTTAAAAAAAAAAAGAATGAAGACATCCATTTCTACTTGTTTTCCTTTTCTGTGGTATGGGTCATTATTAGGAAGTTTTTGGAACATTTGCTATTAAAGAGTACATTTAAGAATTTAAGGGGTTTCAGGGGCACCTGGGTGGCTCAGTGGTTAGGCCTCTGCCTTCAGCTCAGGTCATGATCTCAGGGTCCTGGGATCGAGTCCCGCATCGGGCTCTCTGGTCTGCAGGGAGCCTGCTTCCTCCTCTCTCTCTCTCTGCTTGCCTCTCTGCCCACTTGAGATCTCTCTCTGTCAAAAAAAAATAAAATCATAAAAAAAAAAAGAATTTAAGGGGTTTCAGCTCAGAATGTGCTGTTAGGCTGTTATTTTGGATTTCAAAACATTTAAGATTTTATAATGTCTTCATTATGACATTGACATCTGACAGCTATGTTTATTTTATTTTGAGATAAGGATGAAGGGCAAATGGGGCATTGGGGTAAGGATGGGCAGACTGGAAAGAAAATAAGTTAAATGGATCATATCTACCATGTTCATATTTAATACTTTTTTATTCCAAAAAATGTATAATAGAGACATCTTATTAAATTATACATGCACGTGTCCCATGAATTTTGAAAGTTCGTGTTGTATTTTACTTGTTATTTTAATATAGACAAGTAGTATTATTCCTCCAAGTTGACAATTGGACTTCAGTGAAGTATAGTTTTCATTATATTTCAAAAGATAGAATATTATTGCCTTTACCCTTAGATCTCAACACTTTGGCATGTTAAGTTCTATTTCTCAGTTTTCATAAGCAAATTTTACATGATATCACAGAATACTAGTATTCAGGATATCAGGCATCTCACTGCTTAGAGGATCCTATTACTACATCTTCACTTGCTTTACCATATCATTTTAAAACATTTTTATAAATTCAAATTATACTTTGCAGGAGAATTTATTATAATACTATGGGACTGTAGGGATGCCTGGGTGGCTTAGTTGGTTAGGCAGCTGCCTTCCGCTCAGGTCATGATCCCAGCATCCTGGCATCGAGTCCCACATCGGGCTCCTTGCTTGGCAGGGAGCCTGCTTCTCCCTCTGCCTCTGCCTGCCACTGTCTACCTGTGCTCACTCTCGCTCCTCTCTGACAAATAAATGAATAAAATCTTAAAAAAAAAATACTATGGGACTGTAAGGAACTTTAAAGGGACATACTTCCAATTCTTTCACTCTCAGATGGTAGAATACCTCAGTAATCTTTCTTACTTGAGGCATTCTTATATTATGGATTTAAATTTCTTCCAGCATGTTCTTAAAATATTCACTGTACCATGGAAGAGCTATGTTTCACTAATCTATGCATGAATTTGTTCAAAACTTTATTAACTAGGGTCAAAAAACCCCATCATGCTATTTTGATAAATTTATGATACAAGTTTGATACAATTGTTTTGAAATTTTTGTTTTTAAATATGTCTGGAAAGTATTTTTTAAAATCACCACAACATTCTGGATCACCAGAGTTGTTAAATATTTTCAGTATTAACAGTATGTTAATAATATAATTATAATGTTGGCATAGTCACTTCCTTTTTATATATTAAACCAAGCCAAATTCAAACAACTGTTTAGAAATCTGCAGTTTTCTAAAAGCATTGTAATAAACATAGGATGATCATAAAATCTATCATTCAAACTAGGATGGTTTTGAGAAACACTATTAAAGTGCCCTGGATTGGATGATAATAAGTAGGCTTAAACAGGACAAGTATAAAATAGAACACTGTATGGTTACCATAAAGAGATAGCATTTCACGACAATCTTTGTGGAGCTGTTAGGGATTCCACTTCCCAGACCCCATTCTGGGTCTTTTGAAATCATCTGACTGCTTTTCAGAAATGAAATGAGAACTTAAGTGATTAATGTCACATTTGTTATGATAGTTAAGAAGAATATGAGTTTTTTCTGTTTCTTATTTCTTTCTGTTAACTGGATGCATAGGACAAAAGGCCCTAGAGAATGACAGAGACACATGATGGAAGCTGCCAGTAGGCCTTAATCCCCCAGGTGGAAGTCTATCAGTATTTGTCAGTTTAGGTAAGCTGCAAACCAGTGTTAAATGTGTTAAAACATAGTGCTTGTGAGTTGACTTGCAGAAGTGACATACTTATCCTAACTGATCCACTCACAGAATTGAAAAGCCTACTATTGGACATCAATTCATGGGTTTTGATCTAAACTTTGACAACTAGACTAGAACAAGTCATTTTAATATTCTGAGGTTGTAGTGCTTGGTTTGGCTTGGTTTGGTTTGGTTAAATGTGGCAATTGTCCCTTATTAGAGCTTCCTAAATACAGATTCTTGAGATTCACTTTTACATGTATTCATAGATAAATTGGCCTACACCTTTTTTACACCATAATGATTAGGTGTTTACATCAATTTTCACCTCTCAAAACAAAGACAGTTGAATTCTCTTTTCCTAATATCTGGAAATTTTTATGAATGATTATAATTAATTTTTCCATTTATTATTTGATAAAACAGAAGAAGCATTCTGGCTCTGACTTTTAAATAACCTAAATAAAACACTGACCTCAATTTATTGAATTTATATTTAATATAACAGATTTTATTGCACATAGAATGAAAATTACAAAATCATCTCTTAATAGATGTTCTAACATTATCATTCATGTTACTATTTGGACACATTAACAAAAGCAAAATATATAGGTAATTATTTACAGCCATAAGATACTGATCAAGTCTGTTTTTTACAGCATGTGTAATGAACATTTTTTTTTCCTTCATAAAACTAAAATGAATAAATGAAAGTTGGATGAATATGCACAGGGCTGGCCTATGTTTCCCATATTTATGAACATAAATACACCACTCATTTGTAGGAAGAAAATACCCATCTGTTGAGGACTGCAGGGGTAAGATAAGAAATCACTAGAAATGGGACTGTATTACTATCCACAATCTCTAAACTGCTTGAACAAGGGAATACCTTGGGTTATGTTAGATTTCAACTGGTCATAGTAATGAATCCCATTATTCATCTCCTGAGCAAATCATTTCCACCCTCAAGGGCACTCCAAAGCTAAAATGTACTTTAGGTTAAATTTTACAGGTTTCAAAATATATCTCTGTGTATTCAGGTTCCTTCATGTAACTACCACTGCTGCTGACAGCAGAAACCCTTGAGATGACAAACAGAGGCAAACTTTAAAAATAGAATAAAAAGGAATGTTTTTACCTTTTGATGATCTCAGCACTTTTAGAAATAAGAATAAAAGATTCTTTCTTTAAACTTCTTCATAATTCTTTGATATTGCCTTGTTTCAATAGAATTCTTATCTTCAATATATACCTTTTCCCTTAACTGCCAAAGCTCAACTCTACTCTACTCTCTTCTACCATGTTTTGTTATTCTCCAAGGACTATACCTTCTCCCCACACTGGTCCCAGGCACTTTCTAATTTTCTCTTTCTCAAATCCTTGTTAACTTGAGCTCCAAATCACAAGAGCTAGAAAATGTTTTCAGTATTTCCCCACCAGGAATGAGCTCTACTTGACATTTACTGTGTGCCTCCCTTACTAGCACTCACAGCCCTCTTCTTTCTTTGTGAAATTCCTGCCTCATTCTAGGGTCTGGTGTGGACTGCAGAGTTTTTCTGCCAGTCTTGGATTTTTACTTTCCTATTTCTACATCTCTTATTATGTGTGAATTCTATATTATTTTTATTACTTGTTTCTCTGAAAAAAATTTTTTTTACTCTGTGTAAGGAGGTTCATATTTCAACAATTAGCATTATCTTATGGGGACCTCATGTAGGTGGGAGGTGGAGGGAATTCAAGAATACAAAGCATGGCAAGTTTTATCATGTGGAGAGAATCATACTATTAGAGGCTTATAATCTTATTTTGGTCTGGTCATTGCTCATGTGGAGTTGCTAGGGGATTTATGCACACAAGCAAATGATAAATAAATTACTACTATGACTTGTCTTTTTATCCTAGTGCAGGACTTTTTATAATGTACCATGACAACTTGTAAATTGAGCTCAAGGCTCAAGCAAAACCTCTTCTTCCCTGTTTTCTTCCAATTTTTCTATAGGTTTATAACTTGGTGTGTCATTTGGTACAAATGAGTGAAAAAGGAAAAAAAAAATACAGTTCAGTGGTTATCCAGAAGGCATAGTTATGAATTATCTTTTTGGAACACGATTACACATGTGCCTCAATCAGTGCCATAATATCTGAGTAACAGTGTTAATTGATCCTCTAATCTGAAGGGAAGTACATAGAAATGAATGAAGTGTTAGGTTAAGAATCTCTGTGAATGGTAAATGGTCATCCTTTCTGATGGCTAATACACACACACACACACACACACACACACACACACACACACATATATATGTATATACATATATATTTTCCCCCCTCACATCTTTATTCATTCATTTGTTGATGGACGTCTTGGCTGTTTCCACAATTTGGTTGTTGTGGAAATTGCTGCTTTAAAATTTGGGGTGCAGATGCCCTTTCAGATCAATGCATTTTTATCCTTGGGGTAGATACCTAGTAGTACAATTGCCAGGTCATAGGGTAGCTCTATTTTTAATTTCTTGAGGAAACTCCATACCATTTTCCAAAGCAGCTGTACCAGCTTGCATTCCCACCAATAGTCGAAACGGGTTCCCCTTTCTCTGCATCCTCACAAACATTTGCTGTTTCCTGTCTTGTTAATTTTAGCCATTCTGAAAGGTGTGAGGTGGTATTTCATTGTGGTTTTGATTTCTATTTCCCTGATGCCAGGTGATGTAGAGCATATTTTCCTGTGTCTGTTGGCCACTTGTATGTCTTCTTTGGAGAAATGTCTGTTCATGTCTTCTGCCATTTCTTGACTGGATTCTTTGTTTTTTGGGTGTTGAGTCTGATAAGTATTTTATAGATTTCTGATACTAGTCCTTTATCTGGTATGTCATTTGCAAAAATCATCAACCATTCCATACATTGCCTTTTAGTTTTGTTGACTGTTTCCTTTCCTGTGCAGAAGACTTTTATCTTGATGAGGTCCCAATAGTAGATTTTTACTTTTGTTTCTTTTGCTTTTGGAGACATGTCTTGCAAGAAGTTGCTGCAGTCGAGGTAGAAGAGGTTGCTGCATCTGTTCTTGTCTAGGATTTTGATGGATTCTTGTCTCATGGTCTTTCATCCATTTTGAGTTTATTTTTGTGTATAGTATAATATCGTGGTCCAGTTTCATTCTACTCCATGTGGCTGTCCAATTTTCCCAGCACAATTTATTGAAAAGACAGTCTTTTTTACATTGGATATTCTTTTCTGCTTTGCCAAAGATTAGTTAATCATAAAGTTGAGGGTCCATTTCTGGGTTCTCTATTCTATACCACTGAGCTATGTGTCAGGTTTTGTTTTGTTTTTTGTTTTTTTGTTGTTGTTGTTGTTGTTTTTGCTAGTACCATACATTCTTGATGATTATAACCTTGTAATAGAGCTTGAAGTCTGGCATTGGGATGCCACCAGCTTTGGTTTTCTTTTTCAACATTCCTCTGGCTATTTGGGGTTTTATCCAGTTCTATACAGATTTTAGAATTATTTGTGCCATCTCTGTGAGAAAAGTTGATAGTATTTTGATATAGATTGCATTGAATGCATAGATTGCTCTAGGTAGCATAGACATTTTAACAATATTTATTCTTCCAATCCATGAGAATGGAATATTTTTCCACTTCTTTACATCTTCCTCAATTTCTTTCATAAGTGTTCTATAGTTTTTAGAGTACAGATATTTTACCTCTTTGGTTAGGTTTATTTCATGTGTCCTTAAGAAGAATGTACATTTTGCTGCTTTTGGATGGAATATTTTGCAAGCTTCTGGTGGAGCCTTTAAGAGGTAGTAAGATCATGAAGGTGGAACCTTTTTAAGAATAAACAAAAGGAGATAATCTTTCTCTATGCCATGTGAGGATACAGCAAGAAGGAGGCTATATGCAAATCTCACCAGAAATCATATTGTCTGGTACCTGGAACTTGACCTTCTCAGCCTCTAGAACTATGACAAATAAATGTTTATTGTTTAAGTCTCCCAGTGTATAGAATTTCATTGTTGCAGCTTAAACTGACTAGAACAGCTTAGAAAAAAATGACAAAGCCTTTGAAAAACAATGAATAAAAGACAAGAAAACAACTTATAAAATGAACTTTAAAATGTGAACAGTAGTCTAGTTATTAAAGATATTGAGTTTTAACCTAAATTCTTAAACAAAAAATGGTTTAAGAAAATTCTGGATCCAAGAGACTAAATTGGTATATTCCATCAATCTTATATAAATTATTTAGAAAACAGAAAGAGGAAATGGAGATACTACCCATATGAGTACAGGAAGCCTGCCTTAGCATGATTCAAAAAGACATTACAAAAAATGTAAAATAAGTAGTAGTATACCTCATAAATATCAATGCAAAAAATTCATAGCCAAATATTAACAAATTAAATATAGCTATATACACACATAAATATATGCTATGTCTGTGTATATATGTATACATGTATATATATGTGTGCATATATGTATATGAGTGTGTGTGTGTGTGTGTGTGTGTGTGTGTACACACACACATACCCACTACCATGACCATGACTAGGATTTAGCTCAATAATGCTTTTGGTTTGATATTTGATAACCATTCAATGTAATTTCACAAACTAAAAAGAAAAATCCTATATCAGTAGATATCAAAAAAGTACTTAAATTTGACAAAATTCAACACCTATCATGAGAAAAATTTTCATCTAACTAAAAATAGAAATTCCCTCAGCATGATAAAGGACATTATGAGAAATCTACAACTACTGTTTTATTCAATGGTGAAAGACTGAAGAATTTTCCTCTAAGATTAGGAACTCAGAAATAATATGTTTTCATTGTATATGATGTCCTTACTATTGTAGTAACACTAGGTTAAAAAATACATATCAGGGGCGCCTGGGTGGCTCAGTGGGTTAAGCCGCTGTCTTCAGCTCGGGTCATGATCTCGGAGTCCTGGGATCGAGTTCCACATCGGGCTCTCTGCTCGGCAGGGAGCCTGCTTCCTCCTGTCTCTCTGCCTGCCTCTCTGCCTGCTTGTGATCTCTCTCTGTCAAATAAATAAATAAAATCTTTTAAAAAAAAATACATATCAGAGAGAAAAAGTAAAAGCTCTTATTTGTGGACTACAGGAATATGTACATGGAAAATCCTACATATTCTACAAAATAATACTAAAACTAACTAATCTTATAATACAGGGTATAAGGTCAATATGAAAATCAATTTTATACTATATAT